>NC_061509.1:134515468-134528984 GCF_022539505.1 Lolium rigidum | reverse complement strand
AATATTACTCAACCATAATTCACTACTAACATTTAGACTTCACCCATGTCCTCAAGAACTAAGCGAACTACTCACGAGACATCATATGGAACATGATCAGAGGTGATATAATGATGAATAACAATCTGAACATAAACCTTGGTTCAATGGTTTCACTCAATAGCATCAATAACAAGTAGAAATCAACACCGGGAGAGTTTCCCCTATCAAACAATCAAGATCAAACCCAAATTGCTACAGCGGTGACGAGGTGCTGCGGTGGAGATGGCGGTGATGATGATGAAGATGATGGTGATGGTGATGGAGATGATGTCCAGCTCGATGGCGGTGACGATGGCGTCGATTTCCCCCTCCGGGAGGAAATTTCCCCGGCGGATTCCTGCCCGCCGGAGAGCTCTTTTCTCTCTGGTGCTCTCCGCCCCGCAGAGGCGGTTGTGGCTATTCGCGACGTACCCTCTGGAGCTTAGGTTTTCGGGACGAAGGGTTTCGCGAAGAAAAGGAGGCGAAAGGGGCTGTGGGGCCCCCACACCACAAGGTGGCGCGGCCAGGCCATGGGCCGCGCCGGCCTGTGGTCCGGCCCCACCTTGGGTCTTCTCGGCTCCCCTTCCGGCTTTCTCCGTCATCACGGAAAAATAGGATTTTTGGTGTAATTTCCTTCCACAGATCGATCTTCCGAAATATTGCATCTCGACGGTGCTTTTTCCGATAGAATCTCGGCTCCGGTGCGCGATCTCCAAATAATCATGAAACATGCAAAATAGATGAAATAACATAAGTATTGTGTCCCAATATGAAATATATCAATGAATAACAGCAAATTATGATATAAAATAGTGATGCAAATTGGACGTATCAGCCCTCTAGGTCATCCACCCGATGCAGGCCGTCCTATAATGAGGACCTCATCGCACCAAGCTTCGCACCCGAGGAGGACAATGGAGTCCCCAACGCTGCATCCTTTCCATGTTATGACTTTTTTAGTAATGCAGGGTTGTTGGATGATTTCTTGACCCTCGTCGGTAAGGCAAGTTTAACCACTTATGTGGGAGATGAGAGTGAGAAATACTACACGCTCACTAAAATCTTTGTGGAGAGCTTCAAGTTCAACAATACGCACTTTCACCCGACAGTTTCATTCAAGATCTATGGTAAACCTATTACTATGA
This sequence comes from Lolium rigidum, assembly GCF_022539505.1. NCBI lineage: Eukaryota > Viridiplantae > Streptophyta > Magnoliopsida > Poales > Poaceae > Lolium > Lolium rigidum. The sequence continues at coordinate 134,527,818 of NC_061509.1, read as the reverse complement.
AGTTGGAAATTTTTTGTGCTGCATTGGGTATTGTCCCTGTAGGTACAGCAAGGAAGATCGAGGATAACCCCAGGGAATTGTTGGAGCTCTATCGAGGGATCACCAATGATGATTGTCGCACCATTCAGCGTGGCAAGATAAGAAACATTCAACTCCCCGCCATTAAGTATTTTGCTTATTACATTGGTACTAGCATTCTTGGTAGGGAGAACACTAGTAACATATCTAGCTATCACCTTGGTTTCTTAATTGCTGCACTCACTGGGGACACACCTTATCATCTTGGTGCTCTTGTTGCTCGCCGCTTGTCTAACAAGGGGCCTATATTAGGAGGAATTATTGCTTCACGCGTTTTAGCATATTTAGAGCTTCCTCTTGACCCTAATGATGTAAAAATAGCTCCTATGAGGCTCGATATTGCTGCTATGAAGAGTCATCAATTTGTTACAACTGACTCTAGGTTAGATAATATTGTCTATAGAGTGTTGTTTGCTGACGGGGAAGAGAGGGAAGTCCCTTTGCCCCAACCAGATTTGTTCAGTATCAACAGGAAACCATGGTCGCGCTCTAAGGAGGAGGTGGATGAGCAGCTCAAGATACACAACTTCCACCAGCAGCATGACTCCGAGGACGCCGAGCCCTCCTACGACTACACCGTCATGTATCCGGGTGCTTCTTCTAGCACATACCCGGAATATGATCCATCTTCGTACTACGAGGGTGTTTCTTCATGGGCACCATGGGGTTGATCTCCACTTAGGCCAAAAGCCTAAGCTTGGGGGGAGGTATACTGGCATCACTCATTCTTTGCATATTATGGTTGCTAGATACTTGTACATACTTGTTTAGTTTCTTTGAGTGGTTTTCTAATGAGAGGGAGATGATATTTGGGGAAGTGCTGCCTGAAAACAGATTCTGGACTGTTACTAGAAAAATCCGTGCGCACAGCCAGAACGTTATTTTGAGCTGCCAATTTTTGTGCATGTTCCCCAGGTTGTTATCTAACTTTCATTAGTTGAACACTTTTCGAGCTGAGCAACGGAAGATTTTTGTAAAAATCGATTTCTGTACTGCTGTCAGGTTTTGGCAGATTTCTGCCATCTTGTTTTTCTATGTTCTTTTAGTTTTCATTTTCTTGTTCTTGCTTTGTTTCTTTCCTAAAACACAAAAAGACCAAAAATATTTCTGTTGTTTCTTTTCACCACTTGTTTATCTTGGTTTCTTGCATTTGTCTTGCTTTATTTGCTATTGCTAGTTTGCTACAAGAAAACCCAAAAAGATTTTGCTTTGTTTGCTTGTTTCCTTTTGTTCTTGTTTCCAAATTCGAAAGCACCAAAAATATTTGCTGTTCTTCTTTGGTTTTGTAAAGTTCTTTATGAGTTCAATGGTCTTCGGTGGCTGGAGCGTGGTTTTCATTTCATATTATCCAAGCTACACAAGTGAAAGGCAATAATGACGATATTCGACAATCCGATTGTGGTGAGAGGCTGGTATGAACTCTATTTGTTTTCATTTTTGTACATATACTCATCCATGTGAGCATGCTTAGTTGGTTCATGTGAGGTATATGTCATTTAAGAAAGTCTATTAGTTCATGATCTCTCATGTTTAGCTCCAATTTATTAATATGAGTAGCATGTCATGGATGTTTGCTTGCATTGTTTTATTCATAGATAGGTATGATATTGTGGTATCCTCCTCTGAATAATTCGTTCGAATTAACTTGGCACATGCTCACGCATGCATATGACTGAACAAAAGTCAATTAAGCCTCGATGATTTACATTGCTTCGGAGTTACGGTATCACTTTTATGCCTCGGTTAATTTATTTTGCCGCAAGCATGATTATGACGATTCTTGCTCTCTTGATTTGTCGCTCCCTAGTCTTTTGCTAGCCTTCACTTGTACTGAGCGGGAACGCTGCTCGTGCTTCCAAACACATGAAAACCAAGTTATTCCAGAATGTCCACCATAAATACCTATGCATGGCATTTCAAACCATTCCAAGTAAATTCTCATGCGCTACCTTTAAACCTTCAAAATGCTTCTCAATTTGTGTTAATGTTTCATAGCTCATGAGGAAGTATGTGGTGTTTAACTTTCAACCTTGTCATTTACTCTTGACGGACTTTCATATGGACTAGTGGCACATCCGCTTATCCAATAATTTTGCAAAAAGAGCTGCCAACGGGGTTCCCAGCCCCAATTAATCAACTTTCACTAATAATTCTCTTCACATGTTTTGCTCTGATTCATCAGTAAGCAACTTAATTTTGCAAATAGACACTCCTCCATGGTATGTGATTGATGGAAGGCACCCGAGGATTCGGTTAGCCATGGCTTGTGTAAGCAAAGGTTGGGGGGAGTGTCACCCATAATAAAACTAAAATACGTGTGTAAACAAAAGAGAAGAGGGATGACCTACCTTGCTGGTAGAGATAACGTCCTTCATGGGAGCCGCTCTTGAAAGTCCGGTTGGCGAGGTAGTTGGTGTACCCATTACCATTCGTTGACAACAACAAACACCTCTCAAAATAATTTTACTCCTGCTTTACAAATGAAAAGCTCTAGCGCATGTTAATCCCTGCTTCCCTCTGCGAAGGGTCAATCTTTTACTTTTATGTTGTGTCTCCATCTTTTCTTTGAGCACTTTCTTGAGAGCACAACTGTCATTCTTAGTGTAATATGCTTGTCTCAAAATATAATTGATTGTGGTATAATTTTGATGCTTTTATCTTTGACAATCACTATTTCTAGTCTTTCTATGAACTTCAGAGGTGCCTGAGCATTTATGTTTTGCTGATCAAATATGGGCAAGCGAGATACCACTCTATCATGCTCTTTTATGAACATTGCAATCCCGCTTATATACATGATTCATGATGCTTATTATTAATTGTTGGTACCTTACCATGATTGATATAGCTATTAGATGATCTTATTTGCATGTATCTTATTATGAACTGCCTAAGTGTTATCCATAGCATGAGAATATATACATCATATGAACAAATGTGTTCGTGAAAGTTCTTTTATCGCTCAGTTGTTAACTGAATTGCTTGAGGACAAGCAATAAGCTAAGCTTGGGGGAGTTGATACGTCCAAAACGTATCTACTTTCCCGAACACTTTTGCTATTGTTTTGCCTCTAATTTGTGTATTTTGGATGCAACTAACACGGACTAACGCTGTTTTCAGCGGAAGCTGTTCGGTGTCTCGTTTTTGTGCAGAAATCCAACTTTCAGGAAAAACCTCGGAATTTATACGGAAGGCCCTATTTTCCCGGAAGACTCACGGAGCCGGAAGGGCAAGTCGGGTGGAGGCCCGAGGGCCCCACACCCTAGGGCGGCGCGGCCCGAGGAGGGCGCGCGGCCCTAGCGTGTGGCCCCTCGGCCGGCCTCCGACGCCCTCCTTCGGACTACTTATCGCCCTCGACCTAAAAACGCACGGAGAGAAGTCGAAGTCGCCGAAACCCTCCGAACGCCGCCACATCGCGAAACTCCGTCTCGGGAGCCAGAAGTCTCCGTTCTGGCATTCCGCCGGGACGGGGAATTGGAGGAGATCATCGCCGCCATCACCACCGACGCCTCTTCATCAACCAGCCATGTTTCCCCCATCCATGTGTGAGTAATTCCCCCGCTGTAGGCTGAAGGGGATGGTAGGGATTGGATGAGATTGGTCATGTAATAGTGTAAGATTGTTAGGGCATAGTGCCTAGTGTCCGTAATTGGTACTTTGATGATATTGTTGCAACTTGTTATGCTTAATGCTTGTCACTAGGGCCCGAGTGCCATGATCTCAGATCTGAACATGTTATTATTTCATCATGATATTCATTGTTTATGGTCTTACCTGCAAGTTGTATACACATGTCGCTGTCCGGAACCAATGGCCCCGAAGTGACAGAAATCGGGACAACCGGAGGGGATGGTAGCGACGTGAGGATCACATGCGTTCATGGAGTGTTAATGCTTTGCTCCGGTACTCTATTAAAAGGAGTACCTTAATATCCAGTAGATTCCCTTGAGGCCCGGCTGCCACCGGCTGGTAGGACAAAAGATGTTGTGCAAGTTTCTCATTGCGAGCACGTACGACTATAATTGGAACACATGCCTATTGATTGCTTTGTACTTAGACACCGTTTTATTATTATCCGCAAATGCCTCGCTTGATTGTTACATGAGTTTCTCTCATCCATGCAACGCCCGTTATCCGTCCCCGTGCCTACGGTATTTTAATCTCGTTGTTTACTATAATCACTACTGCCGTCTCTCGTTACTCTGCTGCTTGTTATTTCACTATCGCTACTGCTATAAAACTGTTACTACTCGATAAACTCTTGCGAGCAAGTTCTGTTTCAGTGCAGCTGAATTGACAACTCCGCTGTTAAGGCTTTCAAGTATTCTTTGTCTCCCCTTGTGTCGAATCAATAAATTGGGTTTTACTACCCGCGAAGACTACTGCGATCCCCTATAATTATGGGTTATCACATTACAAATAGATGATCTTGATCATGATAGGCAGCTCACAAGATCTAACATGATAGCACAAGAGGAGAAGACAACCATCTAGCTACTGCTATGGACCCATAGTCCAAGGCGCAGAAAGTGTGAATCAAGTATTATCGAGAGATGAAGCATCAACATCATAATTTTTTCTAATAATAGAATCAAAAGGTAACTTCATTCTCTTTCTAGGGAAGTGTTCCATACCTTTCTTGAGAGGAAATTGATACTTAATATTCCCTTCCTTCATATCAATAATAGCACCAACAGTTCGAAGAAAAGTTCTTCCCAAAATAATGGGACAAGATCCATTGCATTCAATATCCAGGACAACAAAATCAACGGGGAAAAGGTTATTGTTAACCGTAATGTGAACATTATTAATCCTCCCCAAAGGTTTCTTTATAGAATTATCAGCGAGATTAACTTCCAAATAACAATTTTTCAATGGTGGCAAGTCAAGCATATCATAGAGTTTCTTAGGCATAACAGAAATACTTGCACCAAGATCACATAAAGCATTACAATCAAAATCATTGACCCTCATCTTAATTATGGGCTCCCAACCATCTTCCAACTTCCTAGGAATAGAAGTTTCAAGTTTTAATTTATCTTCTCTAGCTTTTATGAGAGCATTTGTAATATGTTTTGTAAAGGCCAAATTTATAGCACTGGCATTAGGACTTCTAGCAAGTTTTTGCAAGAACTTAATAACTTCAGAGATATGACAATCATCAAAATCTAAACCATTATGATCTAAAGCAATGGGATCATTGTCCCCAATATTTTGAAAAATTTCAGCAGTTTTATCACAAGCAGTTTCAGCAGTTTCAGGAAATTTTGCACGCTTTGCACTAGGAGTAGAAACATTGCCAACACCAATTATTTTACCATTGATAGTAGGAGGTTTAGCAACATGTGAAGCATCAACATTACTAGTGGTGGTAATAGTCCAAACTTTAGCTACATTATTCTCTTTAGCTAGTTTTTCTTCTCTTTCCCACCTAGCATGCAATTCAGCCATCAATCTAATATTTTCGGGAAACCTCTTTCCAAATATTACTAGTTTGACCTGAGGCGATGGCGACCACCACCCACCCACCCTAAAACCCTTCATCGCCGGCGATCATCGGAATTTGTGGTTCCTATACCACATCTGAGCCGATCCTTCTGTTCCTCCTCATCGTCTCTACAAGGTAACTGGTTCTTTTCGACGTCTCATGGCTTCTCCTTCCTGGATCTGGAATGTTTCCTATATGGCGGTACAAGATCTGGACAATGGAACTCGCAACCTTAAGGATGGGGAGATCCATATCTGGTCTGCCTCCAATTGGATCACATTGTTGGATGATCAGGGTATTCCTATCATTGGTAAATTCATGCAACCTGATATTGATGAGTTTAAGGTCCGATCTGTCATTGAGTTCTCAGCATTTCATGCTTTTATTGATCATTGCATTTATCCAACTCCTGATGTTACTGATGCGACCGAACAAGGCACCACTATATATCCATATGCTTTAGATCTCAAGGGCAAGTCAAAAGCCCCTGATCCTATCTCTACGGAGATTCACCCTAAGAAGTCTTTCTCTACTGCTAATCAAACCCATCCTCCTAATATGTGGAAGATCACATATTCTACACACAAATATCTTGATCGCAGTAGGATGAAGGCTTATGATGGATCTCTCTCTAGGTCCTTCAAGGATGATTGGATCACTCTTTTGGATGCAAAAGGGAAAATTATTGGATGCAGATATATGGAATCCAAAGACAATTTCTCTGTGGGTGCTAAACTCTCTTTTCCAATGCATGTGGTTCGGATGGGGCAGCCTTTGAATAAGATGAGAAACATCACGCAGTAGTGCATGGCCCATGCATCTTCTATTGGCTCGGCTCCCAAGGCATCGGTTGGTTCTAAGGAGTATCAAGATTCCCCCCAGATGAGTCATTATAGTTTGTCAAAAATTCTTGATTACAGCCCGGGTATAAAGGTTGCAAAGTTTTGTTATTCTCAGTTTGGCTGAACAGTTCATCCATCTGCTAGTTCGGGACACTTCACAATGGTAGTCTCCTTTGGCCGTGCTTCATTTAAGCTTGATGAAAGTGCTGTGGGAATTGCTCTTGAGGCAGCAACTGGTGGTTTCTGTGGTGACCTCAAAGTGTCTTTGCTTCGAGACAGGGTTTTCTCTTTTTGTGTTTCATTCAAATCTATTGGTTTTCATTTATTTAATCTTAGAAGCTTTGCCTGCACACAATTCAAGTGTTCCTTTCACCTTTGGAGTTGGGGTGGTCCAAACTGGCAGAGAGAATTTCAGAATTGGCAGAGGGAGTGTGAGCAATCTTGGACACTTGTTAGTCCTACAAAAAAAAGAGTACATCTTGGAATGTCTGCTATGCAACAGGGTCAACCCAAACCTATTTTGAGGAAAGATAAGGCTCCTTCAAGGAATCTTTCTTTTGCGGATTCAATTGAATACACAGCCTGCAAAGGGTATCAAAATCCAAAATTTACTACTGGTGTTGTCTTGCCTCCTACTCATTGTACGTCGACGTTGCCTTATTTGAAATTTGGATCTGCAAAGCCCTTTGAGTTTAGACAGGAGAAGCTTGTTCAACAAACTGAGAATAATACTATGGTTCATCCTAATACAAGTTCTTCTCATAACTCTGTTGATCACCAAGCAAGCTCTTCTCATAACGATGTTCCTCCAACAGACACTGATCATGCAACTACATCGGGTACAAAAGAAATTCCTAATACACAAGCTCAAGAGGAGGATCCCCATGGGTATATTGCTTTAGAAAATTTGGTTGATGACATGGCTTTTCAAGTTTGGGAGTGTTCAAGATGCCTTTCTATGGGTCATAGTGCCAAGGATTGCACGAGGAAAATTCGATGCTGCTTTTGTTTCAGATATGGTCATTTTCGGAAAGATTGCTTTGATTGGAAGCAAAGCAAATCTTTTAAATGGGTTGCCAAACAGAATACTACTGCTTTTAATGAACCCTCTGTCGGATCAGACATAGATTCCCACCTGGAGGCTGTTGTTCTGAACGGGCGTGATGGTTCGGCTTCAACACAAATTGCTAAACGCACCCCAGCACCTGTTCCAGACAGTTCTTTCCCTGCTTCGTTGCCCTCGACACCTCCGCTCACGCCGCCGCCTTGCCACCCTGCAATGGCGAACTTTGAGGTCGACCCGACTCCTTGGCTCCCGCATGGCCACCAGATCATCGACGGCGGCCCCACTCGTCTTCCTCGGACTTTCTACAGTCCTTCTGTTGATCCGCCTCGACGCCATGACAACATCTGTGTCGCCGAGCTTATGCCGCCACCTCCTGGTCAACTAATCTCGCATTGGTGTCAGCAGGTACGGAATTTCATCGAAGGCCAACTGCAGCGTACTGTAGAGGAAGTTCAGCCGTGTTTGCTTGGGTTGGGGTTTTACCGTCTTCGCAGTCCTGCGGCCAGAGCGGCGCTGGTCAATCATATTCCTTATCAGATACAACAGGGGTTTTTTGTTAGATTTCTCAACCATGATGATAGGGACAACCACAGGGCTGTGCAGGGTTTTCGATATGGATGGTTAATGATTCTCAGTATCCCATTGGACTATAGGAACGATTATGATCTGGCTAATGCTATTAGTTCCTTTGGGAAATTACTACATTGGCATCAGGATGATGCTCTGCTTTAGAGAACAATCTGCTATGTGGCTTTTCCATCTGAAGCTAAGGTTCCTAGGGATATAGTTTTTAGTAAATTTGCATCTGTTGGTGGAGTTAAGGAGTCTTGGACAGCTGCTTGCTTTATACTCACTGCTGAATTTGCTGATGACTTACCCCATGATGAAGACCAAATGCCACTCAATGGCAATCCACACCCTATGCTAGGACTTCTGCTGCCTAACTTGAATAAATTTGTGAATCCACAATTTCCTGAGATTGGATGGGATGTACAAGAACAGGTGCAGGCTCATGAGCATAACCATGGAGTTCAGCATCCGCTGTTTGAGCTAGAGGAAGAGCAAGATCAAGTTATGGAGGTGGAGGTCCAGATACAAGAGCAACAACAAGTAGTTATCCCAGAGAAGCCAATGGAACAGGAAATTCATCAGTTTAATGAGTCTGCTTTTATTGATACCTCCAGTTCAGAAGGTTCAGTTAACATGCTGCATGCCCCACAACATTTGGATATCAACAGAATTGAGATGCAGTTTGAGGTGCTAGGCAAGGATTTTATTTCCTTCTTAGACAAACAATTTCCTAGCTATATAAATCGCATGCATAATGTGATGGTTGGTCCTCTTCTGCCCAAGGACATGGTCATGGACAGAATCTATAAGGGTTTAACTCCTGCTCTTTTCATGAAAGCTATTCCATCGGCAGTATCTGCACATAAATTTGCCTGGATCTCTGATTGTAGGTCCTTGCTCTCTAAGATACCAAGTTTTTGTGAAAAATCAATGGTTCCTTTTGATATGCAAACCAATGTGGGGACTATTGTTGTCCCTGAGCCTGTTGTTGGGAGAGAAGCAGTCAGCAGGAGGAGAAACACTGTTCCTTCAACTTCAAGGGTTACAAGAAGTGCACTTAAAGCCCAGGTGCATATTCAGAAGCAAGATAGGAAGAAACAATCCAAGAGGAACTCTCTTACTACTGCAATTTCTCTCTTTACTGAAGAAGTGGACAGTTCATCTTGGACTGATAGTTCTGTCAGAAGATGTACCAGGCACATGGCTAAAGCCAATGGTTATAAGTTTGAGAGTATGCCAGACAAGGGTACAACCAGGAAAAAACCAAAGTCATCAAAGTCAGAAGATGCAGAGAAGGAGGAGGTTGTTCCTTTCATACCTGTTTCAACTTTGCAGAACATTGGAAGGCAGCTGGAAATCCCTGAGGAAGAGATAACAACAGAGAAGCTTATGGCTGCTCCTGTGGACACCAAGAAAAATAAGTCATCCAATGATATATAAATTGCTATGTCAAACAGTCAGTGGTGCTTTTGTGGCAGTTAGGAGACTAGTCAGTGGTGCTTTTGTGGCTGTTAGGAGACTAGCTTTTGGGAGTGCAAGACTTTTATTCTCCATTAATGCTTGTAATGATAACATTTGCTACTACATGTTTATTTTGTGTGGCCTGTTATGCATGGTCCACTGTTGCTGTGCTACATTTGGTTCTGATGAATAGAACAAAAATGAAGGTTGATTGGAATGTCCTATGTTGGAATGTCAGAGGTTTAAATGACAAAGATAAGAGATTACTGGTGTTTAACAAAATTGATGAAAGCAATTGTGCCATTATATGTCTGCAAGAAACTAAATGTGAATCTTTTGAGCACTCTTTTATAAGGACTTTTTGCCCCAAAAGATTTGATAGATTCGTTTTTGTGCCCTCCATTGGTGCTTCTGGGGGGATTATTGTCTGATGGCGTGTATTTCACACGTTCGTTGGGCAACCCCAAGAGGAAGGTATGATGCGCACAGCAGCAAGTTTTCCCTCAGAAAGAAACCAAGGTTTATCGAACCGGGAGGAGCCAAGAAGCACGTTGAAGGTTGATGGCGGCGGGATGTAGTGCGGCGCAACACCAGAGATTCCGGCGCCAACGTGGAACCTGCACAACACAACCAAAGTACTTTGCCCCAACGAAACAGTGAGGTTGTCAATATCACCGGCTTGCTCGTAACAAAGGATTAACCGTATTGTGTGGAAGATGATTGTTTGCGAGAGAAAACGGTAAAAACAAGTATTGCAGCAGATTTGTATTTCGAGTATTAGAGAATGGACCGGGGTCCACAGTTCACTAGAGGTGTCTCTCCCATAAGATAAAAGCATGTTGGGTGAACAAATTACAGTCGGGCAATTGACAAATAGAGAGGGCATAACAATGCACATACATGGCATGATAAGTATAGTGAGATTTAATTGGGCATTACGACAAAGTACATAGACCGCCATCCAACTGCATCTATGCCTAAAAAGTCCACCTTCGGGTTATCGTCCGAACCCCTTCCGGTATTAAGTTGCAAAGCAACAGACAATTGCATTAAGTATGGTGCGTAATGTAATCAACAACTACATCCTCGGACATAGCGCCAATGTTTTATCCCTAGTGGCAACAGACACAGGCACAACCTTAGAACTTTCGTCATCTGTCCCGGGTGTCAATGCGAGCATGAACCCACTATCGAGCATAAATACTCCCTCTTGGAGTTAAAAGCAAAAACTTGGCCAGAGCCTCTACTAGTAACGGAGAGCATGCAAGATCATAAACAACACATATGTAATAACTTGATAATTAACATAACATGGTATTCTCTATCCATCGGATCCCGACAAACACAACATAGAGTATTACAGATAGATGATCTTGATCATGTTAGGCAGCTCACAAGATCCAACAATGAAGCACAATGAGGAGAAGACAACCATCTAGCTACTGCTATGGACCCATAGTCCAGGGGTGAACTACTCACTCATCACTCCGGAGGCGACCATGGCGGTGTAGAGTCCTCCAGGAGATGAATCCCCTCTCCGGCGGGGTGCCGGAGGAGATCTCCGAATCCCCCGAGATGGGATCGGCGGCGCGGCGTCTCGGTAAGGTTTTTCGTATCGTGGTTTTTCGCATCGGGGGATTCGCGACGGAGGCTTTAAGTAGGCGGAAGGGCGGAGTCGGGGGCCGACGAGGGGCCCACACCACAGGGCGGCGCGGGCCCCCCTTGGCCACGCCGCCTTGTGGTTTGGCCACCTCGTGGCCCCACTTCGTATGCTCTTCGGTCTTCTGGAAGGTTCGTGGCGAAATAGGCCCCTAGGTCTTCGTTTCGTCCAATTCCGAGAATATTTCGTTACTAGGATTTCTGAAACCAAAAACAGCAGAAAACGACAAGCTGGCACTTCGGCATCTTGTTAATAGGTTAGTTCCGGAAAATGCACGAATATGACATAAAGTGTGCATAAAACATGTAGGTATCATCAATAATATGGCATAGAACATAAGAAATTATCGATACGTCGGAGACGTATCAAGCATCCCCAAGCTTAGTTACGCTCGTCCCGAGCAGGTAAAACGATAACAAAGATAATTTACGAAGTGATATGCCATCATAACCTTGATCATACTATTTGTAAACATATGTAGTGGATGCAGCGATCAAAACAATGGTAATGACATGAGTAAACAACTGAATCATAAAGCAAAGACTTTTCATGAATAGTACTTCAAGACAAGTATTAATAAGTCTTGCATAAGAGTTAACTCATAAAGCAATAAATCAAAGTAAAGGTATTGAAGCAACACAAAGGAAGATTAAGTTTCAGCGGTTGCTTTCAACTTGTAACATGTATATCTCATGGATAATTGTCAACATAGAGTAATATAACAAGTGCAATATGCAAATATGTAGGAATCAATGCACAGTTCACACAAGTGTTTGCTTCTTGAGGTGGAGAGAGATAGGTGAACCGACTCAACATAAAAGTAAAGAGAATGGTCCTTCAAAGAGGAAAGCATCGATTGCTATATTTGTGCTAGAGCTTTTATTTTGAAAACATGAAACAATTTTGTCAACGGTAGTAATAAAGCATATGAGTTATGAAAGTTATATCTTACAAGTTGCAAGCCTCATGCATAGTATACTAATAGTGCCCGCACCTTGTCCTAATTAGCTTGGACTACCGGATCTTTGCAATGCACATGTTTTAACCAAGTGTCACAATGGGGTACCTCCATGCCGCTCTGTACAAAGGTCTAAGGAGAAAGCTCGCATTTTGGATTTCTCGCTTTTGATTATTCTCAACTTAGACATCCATACCGGGACAACATGGACAACGAGATAATGGACT
>NC_061509.1:134495677-134515368 GCF_022539505.1 Lolium rigidum | reverse complement strand
TAATTCTACTTGCCCACTAGTTTGAGGATGATAAGCGGAAGCAATTCTATGATTAATACCATATTTAGCAAGAGTTTTCCTAAAACCACCATGAATAAAATGCGAACCTCCATCTCGTCATAATATATCTAGGAACTCCAAATCTAGGAAAAATAATGTCTAAAAGCATTCTTAAAGAGGTCTCACCATCAGCACTTTTTGTAGGTATGGCTTCCACCCATTTAGTAACATAATCAACATCAACAAGTATATGAGTGTTACCTTCTGAAGAGGGAAAAGGTCCCATGAAGTCAAATCCCCAACAATCAAACGGTTCAATAACAAGAGTATAATTCATAGGCATTTCATTGCGTCTGGAGATATTACCAACCCCTTGACATTCATCACAAGATAAAATAAACTTCCTTGCATCTTTGAAGAGAGTTGGCCAATAAAAACCTGATTGTAGAACCTTTTGCGCGGTTCTATCTCCGGCGTGATGTCCTCCATAAGCACTACCATGACATTTACTCAATATCTCTTGTTGTTCATATTCGGGAACACACCTTCGCAGAATACCATCCACTCCTTCTTTATATAAGTGTGGGTCATCCCAAAAATAATGCCTCAAGTCATAAAAGAATTTCCTCCTTTGCCGAGCTGAAAAGGTTGGAGGCAAGTACTTGGAAACAATAAAGTTAGCATAATCAGCATACCAAGGACTGTCCCGCGAGCTCACCTTTATTACAGCCAATTGTTCATTTGGAAAACTATCATTAACGAGGAACAGGATCATAAGCAATATTTTCCAATCTAGACAAATTATCAACGACATGATTATCAAGCACCTTTCCTATCTACAATATGTAAATCAAATTCTTGCAAAAGAAGTACCCATCTAATAAGCCTTGGCTTAGCATCTTTCTTTGTCATAAGATATCTAATTGCAAAGCATGATCAAGTATGAATTGTAACTTTCGAATCAACAATATAAGATCTAAATTTATCACAAGCAAAGACTACAGCTAACAATTCTTTTTCAGTAGTAGCATAATTTCTTTGAGCAGCATCAAGAGTTTTACTAGCATAATGAATAACATTCAGTTTTTTTTCTACTCGCTGTCCAAGAATAGCGCCTACAGCAAAATCAGTAGCATCGCACATAATTTCAAATGGAAAATTCCAATCAGCAGGTTCAACTATAGGAGCAGTTGTTAAGGCTTTCTTTAGGGTTTCAAAAGCTTCCTTACAATCATCATCAAAAACAAAAGGTACATCTTTTTGAAGAAGATTAGTAAGAGGCTTTGAAATCTTGGAGAAATCTTTAATAAACCTCCTATAAAACCCAGCATGACCAAGAACACTACGAATACCTTTAACATCCCTAGGATAGGGCATCTTCTGAATGGCTTCAACTTTAGCTCTATCAACTTCAATACCTCTGTCAGAAATTTTATGTCCCAATACAATCCTTCATTAACCATAAAGTGGCATTTCTCCCAATTAAGAACAAGGTTAGTTTCTTCAGATCTCTGCAAAACTTTATCAAGGTTTCGCAAACAACTATCAAAAGAATTCCCATAGACAGAAAAAATCATCCATGAATACCTCTACAATACTCTCACAAAAGCCATGAAAAATAGCATACATGCATCTTCGAAAAGTAGCAGGAGCATTACATAAACCAAAAGGCATACGCCTATAAGCATAAGTTCCATAAGGACAAGTGAAAGTGGTTTTCTCTTGATCTTTAGTTTTAACAGCAATTTGTGAAAACCCAGAATAACCATCAAGAAAGCAAAATGAGTATTTTTAGATAACCTTTCTAACATTTGATCAATAAAAGGCAAAGGGTAATGATCTTTCTTAGTAACCTTATTAACTTTTCGATAATCAATGCACATTCTATAACCTACAACTACTCTTTGAGGTATGAGCTCATCATTATCATTAGGCACAACAATCATTCCTCCTTTCTTAGGAACACAATGCACAGGACTAACCCATCTACTATCAGCAATAGGATATATAATACCAGCTTCAAGGAGTCTTAATACCTCATTTCTTACCACATCCTTCATCTTAGGAATTAGACGACGCTGAGGCTCAACAACAGGCTTCGCATCATCTTCCATATTAATGGCGTGTTGGCAAATAGAGGAGAAATCCCCTTCAAGTCATCAAGAGTGTAGTCAATAGCACCTCGGTGTTTCTTCAATATCTCCAATAACCTTTCTTCTTCAAACTCTGAAAGCTTAGAACTAATAATAACAGGATATATTTTCTTATCATCAATATGAGCATATTTAAGATTATCAGGTAATGGTTTTAAATCAAAGACGGGATCTTCCTTTGGTGGTGGTGTTGTACCCAAGTCTTCCACCGGTAAATCATGCTTAAGAATAGGTTGACGAAGGAAAATTTCATCAAGCTCATTTCTTTCTTCCCTAAAAACTTCACTCTCACTATTCTCCAAATGTTGATGCAAAGGATTATTAGGAGCAAGAGCAATAGATGCACACTGTTCAACTTTAAAATCACTATTAGGCGAATCAATTTTATAAGGGGTTTTGGTAAATTTAGAGAAGTTAAACTCATAAGATTCACCAGCAAATTTAGTCAAAATTTTCTCTCTCTTGCAATCTATAATAGCTCCACAAGTATTTAGAAAAGGTCTACCAAAAATGATAGGACAATATTTACTAGCAGCAGAACCAAGTACCAAAAAGTCAGCAGGATATTTAATCTTACCACATAAAACTTCCACATCTCGAATAATACCAATTGGAGAGATAGTTTCTCTATTAGCCAGCCGAATAACCACATAAATATATTCAAGTTCACAAGAACCAATTTCGTGCATAATCTCCGTGTAAAGCTCGTAAGGAATAGCACTAATACTTGCACCAATATCACATAATCCATAATAACAATGATCACCAATTCTAACAGATCGCATAGGAACACTAGCTTTCCTAGACTTATTAGGATGCGAGACAATATTAGAAGCATCTTCACAGAAAATAATATGACCATCTTCTACATTTTCAAGTCACAAGATCTTTAACAATTGCAACAAAGAGGTTCAACTTTTATTTGTTCTTCAGGTTCTATAGGTTTCTTTTCACTTTTATGAACCGCACTACTTATAACAGAGTACTCCTTCATTTTAGCAGGGAAAGGAGTTTTTTCAATATAAGCTTCAGGAATAACATGGTCAACAGTTTCAACTACAACACATTTATTTATAGATGAATCAATTTTATCTTTATACGGTTCATGGTACTTGTCAAAGTTCTTCTTAGGCAATTCATAATGAGAAGCAAAAGCTTTATAAAGATTTGCAAGCAACTTGAGAATCAAGACCATAAGTAGCACTCATATTACGAAATTTATCAAGTATCCATAAAAGCTTCAATGCATTTATAATCATAAATTATACCCGATTCTCTATCCTTGTCGTTCTCCCATCCTTCAGTATTTTCTTGGATCCGATTAAGAAGGTCCCTTTTAAACTCTTCCTTGTTGCGTGTAAATGATCCAGAACAAGAAGTATCCAGCAAGGTCTTGTCTTGAAAAGAAAGTCTTGCATAGAAATTATCAATAATAATATTACCAGGAAGCTCATGAATGGGGCATTTGAGCATTAAAGACTTCAATCTCCCCAAGCTTGGGCAATACTTTCTCCTTCATGAGGCCAAAAATTATATATGCGATTCCGATCTTTGTGAATCTCACTTGGAGGATAGAACTTAGAATAAAACCGGGGCACAATATCATTCCATTCAAGAGAATCCCCATTATCCAAGAATTTATACCAATGCGCCGCTTACCGGATAGCGATACGAGAATAGTTTCTTCCTCACTTCATCCATAGCAATACCTGCACACTTGAACAAACCGCATAATTCATGTAAGAACAATAAATGATCTCCAGTGGTGGACAGCTTCCATCCCCCGTATAACGGTTACCCACTACACGTTCAATAATTTTCATAGGTATTTTGTATGGTGTTTCTTCCTTACCCGGCGCCTCATCCACTACCTTTGCAGTAGTAGCAGATTTCCCAAATAAACACTCAAGAGAAGATCTCTCCATAATGAGTTATAGCAGCGAAGAGTAAAATAAAATCAGCACAAACAAGTAGAAATTTCCCTTACCAATTCCACTTACCAATAGCGCTTCACTCCCCGGCAACGGTGCCGTAAAATAGTCTTGATGACCCACAAGTATAGGGGTGTATCGCAAGTATCTTCGATAAGTAAGAATGTCGATCCCAACGAGGAGCGAAGGTGTTGACAAGCAGCTTCGATGAAGGATTCACCGTAAATGCTCACAGACAGGTATTCAGGGGGTTTTGATGTAACAGATGAATAAAGTACGAGTAAGTGAAGTGCGAGAGTAACAATTGCAGCGAGTGGCCCAATCCTTTTTAGCACAAAGGACAAGCCGGTTTGTTTACTTATAATGACCAAACGTTCTCGAGGACACACGGGATTTTAGTCTAGTGCTTTCGCTACATACGGCTAATTAATCTTCATTGTTTTGATAAGTGTTGTGTGGGTGAACCTATGCTAATGTACCGCCCTTCCTAGGACTAATACATACTTGTGATTATACCCCTTGCAAGCATCCGCAACTACAAGAAAGTAATTAAGATAAATCTAACCACAGACCTTTAAACTTTGAGATCCTCGCGATCCCTCCCGCATCGATATACCAACGGGGCTCAGTGTTTCGTCACTCCGGCAACCCCGCAATTGGCAAACGAGTACAAGATGCATTCCCCTAGGCCCATAAAGGTGAAGTGTCGTGTAGTCGATGTTCACACGACACCACTAGAAGAATAACACCACAACTTAAATATCATAACATTGAATACTACTCAACCATACTTCACTACTAACATTTAGACTTCACCCATGTCCTCAAGAACTAAACGAACTACTCACGAGACATCATATGGAACATGATCAGAGGTGATATGATAATGAATAACAATCTGAACATAAACCTTGGTTCAACGGTTTCACTCAATAGCATCAATAACAAGTAGAAATCAACACCGGGAGAGTTTCCCTATCAAACAATCAAGATCAAACCCAAATTGCTACAGCGGTGACGAGGTGCAGCGGTGGAGACGGCGGTGATGATGATGAAGATGATGGTGATGGTGATGGAGATGATGTCCAGCTCGATGGCGGTGACGATGGCGTCGATTTCCCCTCCGGAGGGAATTTCCCGGCGGATTCCTGCCCGCCGGAGAGCTCTTTTCTCTCCGGTGTTCTCCGCCCGCGCAGGCGGGCCGTGACTCTTCGCGACGTACCCCCTCCGGCTTAGGTTTTCGGGACGAAGGAGTACGCGAAGAAAAGGAGGCGAGAGGGGCCGTGGGCCCCCTCCTCAGAGGGCGGCGCGGCCAGGCCTTGGGCCGCGCCGGCCTGTGGGGTGGGCCCACCTCAGGTCCCCTCTTCTCCCCCTTCTGGCTCCCTTCGTCATCTGGAAAAATAGGACTTTTCGGGTAATTCCCGTCAATTGTTGATCTTCCGAAATATTGCGTTCTGACGATGCTTTTTCCAGCAGAATCCTGGCTCCGGTGCGCGATCCTCCAATAATCATGAATCATGCAAAATATATGAAATAACATAAGTATTGTCTCCAAATATGAAATATATCAATGAATAACAGCAAATTATGATATAAAATAGTGATGCAAATTGGACGTATCAGAGCTTTTCAAGTTTTGAAATCATAAAGAGAGCATAAAAATAAATTTGAGAGGTGTTTGTTGTTGTCAACGAATGGTAGTGGGCACTCTAACCAACTTGTCAAACAGACTTTCAAAGAGCGGCTCCCATGAAGGACGTTATCTCTACCAGCAAGGTAGATCATCCCTCTTCTCTTTTGTTTACACATGTATTTTAGTTTTATTTATAGATGACACTCCTCCCAACCTTTTGCTTTCACAAGCCATGGCTAACCGAATCCTCGGCGCCTTCCAACATTTCACATACCATGGAGGAGTGTCTATTGCAAAATTAAGTTGCTTACTGATAAATCAGGGCAAAACATGTGAAGAGAATTATTAATGAAAGTTAATTAACTGGGGCTGGGCACCCCGTTGCCAGCTCTTTTTGCAAAATTATTGGATAAGCGGATGTCTATGCCACTAGTCCATTGGTGAAAGTCTTCCCAACAAGATTGAAAGATAGAACACCACATACTTCCTCATGAGCTATAAAACATTGACACAAATAAGGAATAATAAAGTTTTGAATTGTTTAAAGGTAGCACATGAAGTATTTACTTGGAATGGCAGAAAAATACCACATAGTAGGTAGTTTTGGTGGACACAAATGACATAGGTTTTGGCTCAAGGTTTTGGATGCACGAGAAGCATTCCCTCTCAGTACAAGGCTTTGGCTAGCAAGGTTGTTTGAAGCAAACACAAGTATAAACCGGATGACAAAGAACCGACATAAGAACATATTGCAAGCATTATAAGACTCTACACTCGTCTTCCTTGTTGCTCAAACACTTTTACCGGAAAATATCTAGACCTTAGAGAGACCAATCATGCAAACCAAATTTCAACAAGCTCTACGGTAGTTCTCCACTAATAGGTTTAAACTACATGATGCAAGAGCTTAAACATGATCTACTTGAGAGCTCAAAACAATTGCCAAGTATCAAATTATTCAAGACAATATACCAACTACCACATGAAGCATTTTCTGTTTCCAACCAAATAGCAATAAGTGCAGCGGCTTTCAGCTTTTGCCATGAACATTAAAAGTAAAACGAAGAACACCAGTGTTCAAATGAAAAAGCGGAGCGTGTCTCTCTCCCACACAAGCATGTTAGGATCCGATTTATTCAGAGAATGAAAATAACAAACAAGAATAAAAGCACACAGACGCTCCAAGTAAAGCACATAAGATGTGACGGAATTAAAATATAGTTTCACTAGAGGTGACCTGATAAGTTATTGATGAAGAAGGGGATGCCTTGGGCATCCCCAAGCTTAGACGCTTGAGTCTTCTCGAAATATGCAGGGATGAACCACGGGGAATCCCCAAGCTTAGACTTTTCACTCTTCTTGATCATATTGTATCATCCTCCTCTCTTGATCCTTGAAAACTTCCTTCACACCAAACTCAAAGCAATCTCATTAGAGGGTTAGTGCATAATCAAAAATTCACATGTTAAGCAAGGACACAATCATTCCCAACACTTCTGGACATTACCCAAGGTTATTGAAATTTAATGGAACAAAGAAACCCACTCAAACACGAGAAAAGAGGCAATGCGAAATAAAAGGCAGAATCTGTCAAAACAGAACGATCCGTAAAGACGAATTTTTTCGAGGCACTTAACATGCTCGATGGAAAAGCTCCAGTTGAATGAGCGTACATATCCGAGGATTACTCATGAATTTTTTCAAGATTTTTAGATTTTTCTACGGAGATAAAAACTCAAAACCGTGATAACTAAAAATCTGTTTCTGCAGTAAATCCAAATCTAGTATCAACTTTCTATCAAAGACTTTACTTGGCGTAACAATGCAATAAAATAAAGATACAAATGTATTGCTACAGTAGTAACAAGCACCTTGACTCAAATATAAAACAAAAATTGCAGAAATAAAATAATGGGTTGTCTCCCATAAGCGCTTTCTTTAACGCCTTTCAGCCTAGGTGCGTAAAGTGAAAATCAAGTAACATCAAGAGAAGAAGCATTAACATCATAATTTGTTCTAATAATAGAATCAAAAGGCATCTTCATTCTCTTTCTAGGGAAGTGTTCCATACCTTTCTTAAGAGGGAATTGATATTTAATATATCCTTCTTTCATATCAATAATAGCACCAACGGTTCGAAGAAAGGGTCTTCCAAAAACAATAGGACAAGATGCGTTGCATTCAATATCCAAAACAACAAAATCAACGGGGACAAGGTTATTGTTAACCGTAATGTGAATATTGTCAATTCTCCCCAAAGGTTTCTTTATAGAATTATCAGCAAGATTAACATCCAAATAACAACATTCCAAAGGTGGCAAGTCAAGCATATCATAAAGTTTCTTAGGCATAACAGAAATACTTGCACCAAGATCACATAAAGCATTACAATCAAAATCATTGACCTCCATTTTAATGATGGGCTCCCAACCATCTTCCAACTTCCTAGGGATAGAAGCTTCAAGTTTTAATTCCTCTTCCCTAGCTTTAATGAGAGCATTTGTAATATGTTTTGTAAAGGCCAAGTTTATAGCACTAGCATTAGGACTTCTAGCAAGTTTTTGCAAGAACTTAATAATTTCAGAAATATGACAATTATCAAAATCAAAACCATTATGATCTAAAGCAATGGGACCATTGTCCCCAACACTTTGAAAAATTTCAGCACTTTTATCACAAATAGTTTCAGCAGTTTCAGGCAATTTTGCACGCTTTGTAGTAGAAGTAGAAACATTGCCAACACCAATTATTTTACCATTGATAGTAGGAGGTTTAGCAACATGTGAAGCATCAACATTACTAGTGGTGGTAATAGTCCAAACTCTAGCTATATTATTCTCTTTAGCTAGTTTTTCTTCTCTTTCCCACCTAGCATGCAATTCAGCCATCATTCTAATATTGTCATTAATTCGAACTTGGATAGCATTTGCTGTAGCAAATGACTTAACATATTTAACTTCATTAGGCATAACTTTCAGTTTTAAAAGATCAACATCAAGAGCAAGACTATCAACCTTAGAAGCAAGAACATCAATTTTACCAAACTTTTCCTCAACAAATTTGTTAAAAACAGTTTGTGTACTAATAAATTCTTTAAGCATGACTTCAAGATCAGAGGGTACACTCCTACCATTGTTGTAAGAATTACCATAACCACTACCACTATTAGAAGGATATGGCCTATAGTTGTTGTTACCAAAATTATTCCTATAAGCATTGTTGTTGAAATTATTATTTTTAATGAAGTTCACATCAACATGCTCTTCTTGAGCAACCAATGAAGCTAAAGGAACATTATTAGGATCAACATGAGATTTACCATTAACAAGCATAAACATAATAACATCGATCTTATCACTCAAGGAAGAGGTTTCTTCAACATAATTTACCTTCTTACCTTGAGGAGTCCTTTCAGTGTGCCATTCAGAGTAGTTGATCATCATATCATCAAGAAGCTTTGTTGCAGCGCCCAAAGTGATGGACATAAAAGTACCTCCAACAGCTGAATCCAATAGGTTCCTTGAAGAAAAATTTAATCCTGCATAAAAGGTTTGGATGATCATCCAAGTAGTTAGTCCATGGGTGGGTGATGGCGCGTGAGACACACGTCTGTTGGGAACCCCAAGAGGAAGGTGTGATGCGTACAACAGCAAGTTTTCCCTCAGTAAGAAACCAAGGTTATCGAACCAGTAGGAGATGAAGGCCACGTGAAGGTTGTTGGCGAAGGAGTGTAGTGCGGCGCAACACCAGGGGTTCCGGCGCCAACGTGGAACCTGCACAACACAATCAAAATACTTTGCCCCAACTTAACAGTGAGGTTGTCAATCTCACCGGCTTGCTGTAAACAAAGGATTAAAGGTATGGTGTGGAGAATGATGTTTGTTTGCAAAGAACAACAGAGAACGTAGTTTGCGATGAGATTGTATTTCAGATGTAAAAGAATGGACCGGGGTCCATAGTTCACTAGTGGTGTCTCTCCAATAAGAAAGAGCATGTTGGGTGAACAAATTACAGTTGGGCAATTGACAAATAGAGAGGGCATAACAATGCACATACACATCATGATGACTACTATGAGATTTAATTAGGGCATTACGACAAAGTACATAGACCGCTATCCAAAGCATGCATCTATGCCTAAAAAGTCCACCTTCGGGTTAGCATCCGCACCCCTTCCAAGTATTAAATTGCAAACAACATACAATTGCATTAAGTATGGTGCGTAATGTAATCAACACAAATATCCTTAGACAAAGCATTGATGTTTTATCCCTAGTGGCAACAAAGACATCCACAACCTTAGAACTTTCTGTCACTGTCCCAGATTCAATGGAGGCATGAACCCACTATCGAGCATAATTACTCACTGTTGGAGTTACAAGTATAAACTTGGCCAGAGCCTCTACTAGCAACGGAGAGCATGCAAGAACATAAACAACATATATATGATAGATCAATAATCAACTTGACATTGTATTCCATATTCATCGGATCCCAACAAACACAACATGTAGCATTATGATACGTCCAAAACGTATCTACTTTCCCGAACACTTTTGTTATTGTTTTGCCTCTAATTTGTGTATTTTGGATGCAACTAACACAGACTAACGTTGTTTTCAGCAGAACTGTTCTGGTGTCTCGTTTTTGTGCAGAAAATCCAACTTTCGGGAAAACCTCGGAATTTATACGAAGGCCCTATTTTCCCGGAAGACTCACGGAGCCGAAGGGCAAGTCGGTGGAGGCCCGAGGGCCCCACACCCTAGGGCGGCGCGGCCCGGAGGGGGCGCGCGGCCCTAGCGTGTGGCCCCCTCGGCAGGCCTCCGACGCCCTCCTTCGGACTACTTATCGGCCTCGACCTAAAAACGCACAGGGAGAGGTCGAAGTCGCCAAAACCCTCCAGAACGCCGCCACATCGCGAAACTCCGTCTCGGGAGCCAGAAGTCTCCGTTCTGGCACTCCGCCGGGACGGGGAATTGGAGGAGATCATCGCCGCCATCACCACCGACGCCTCTTCATCAACCAGCCATGTTTCCCCCATCCATGTGTGAGTAATTCCCCCGCCGTAGGCTGAAGGGGATGGTAGGGATTGGATGAGATTGGTCATGTAATAGTGTAAGATTGTTAGGGCATAGTGCCTAGTGTCCGTAATTGGTACTTTGATGATATTGTTGCAACTTGTTATGCTTAATGCTTGTCACTAGGGCCCGAGTGCCATGATCTCAGATCTGAACATGTTATTATTTCATCATGATATTCATTGTTTATGGTCTTACCTGCAAGTTGTATACACATGTCGCTGTCCGGAACCAATGGCCCCGAAGTGACAGAAATCGGGACAACCGGAGGGGATGGTAGTGACGTGAGGATCACATGCGTTCACGGAGTGTTAATGCTTTGCTCCGGTACTCTATTAAAAGGAGTACCTTAATATCCAGTAGATTCCCTTGAGGCCCGGCTGCCACCGGCTGGTAGGACAAAAGATGTTGTGCAAGTTTCTCATTGCGAGCACGTACGACTATAATTGGAACACATGCCTATTGATTGCTTTGTACTTAGACACCGTTTTATTATTATCTCGCAAATGCCCCGCTTGATTGTTACATGAGTTTCTCTCATCCATGCAACGCCCGTTATCCGTCCCCGTGCCTACGTATTTTAATCCCGTTGTTTACTATAATCACTACCGCCGTCTCTCGTTACTCGTCGTCGTTATTTCACTACCGCTACCGCTATAAAACTGTTACTATCGATAAACTCTTGCGAGCAAGTCTCGTTTCCAGTGTGCAGCTGAATTGACAACTCCGCTGTTAAGGCTTTCAAGTATTCTTTGTCTCCCCTTGTGTCGAATCAATAAATTGGGTTTTACTACCCGCGAAGACTGCTGCGATCCCCTATACTTGTGGGTTATCAAGACCGTTTTCTGGCGCCGTTGCCGGGGAGCATAGCTTTATTTGGAAGTTCACTTGGATTTATATTGTTCGCTGCAAATTCTCCATCATGGGTAAAACTCGCGATCCTAAAGTCGCCATATTACCATCCACTACAAGAAAAGGTACAACTCGAGTACCTCTCGCTGCTCTTGATTCACCATCTCGTGATTGATAAACTTGTTTCACCACCACACGCTTCACTTGCTGGTACTTCTGCTGAATCTGAAAACTCTTATAATATTGATGATGCTTCTGTTGTGCTTGATGATAGTGGTTCATTGGGATCCTTTCTAGATGCTACAATTGCTAGGTCTAGACAAATTGAAAATGCTCGAAACTCCCGATGCTACTACACCCGTTAGTTCACCCGAACTTGATTATTCTAGTGATGATCCTGATGAAGATTATGTGGAGCTTAATGATGATCTTATTAATAGATGCAATGCTACTGCTGATGCAAGTAAAATTAAAAAAATTCTCACACAATATACTCTTAGACATAAGTTATCTCCTGATCCTAAATTTGCCACATCTCCTATATGCATTAAGGATAAAGATTATGATTTTTATCTTGATCTATCTCATATAGCTATTGTAGAGAAAACACCCTTTTCTGGTACTGAAAAAGAAAGTGCTGTAGAACACATGATTGAACTTTCTTCTATGAGTAGCTTGTTTTCCGATGATATCAAGATGCGTACTTATTTTGTCGCTAAATTTTTTCCTTTCTCATTAAAGGATGATGCTAAAACTTGGTATAATAATTTGCCTCCTGGTTCTATTAAAAGTCCAACTGATTTGCGTGATGTTTTCTTTCGAAAATACTTTCCTGCTAGTGCTCAACATGTTGCTTTACAGAAAATTTATAGATTTGACCAGGGAGATGAAGAGAAATTGCCTGAGGCGTGGGCAAGATTTTGTTCTCTTATCAGAGCTCGACCTGGACATGATTTAGAAAAGAATGATTTACTTGATATATTTTATAGTGGACTAACCATTGAGTCTAGGGCATATTTGGATAGTTGTGCTGGTTGTGTTTTCAGGAAAAGAACTCCAGACGAAGCTGAAGAATTATTGGCTAAAATAGGCCGGAATCATGATGATTGGACTACGCCTGAACCAATTCCAACGCCAATATTGAAGAAGAGAGGTTTAATTAACTTGAATGATGAAGATATGAGGGAAGCCAAGAAGTCTCTCAAGGAGAAAGGTATTAAATCTGAAGATGTGAAGAATCTACCCCCCATAGAAGATATATGTGAGATAATTCCCCCTTCATCGATGATTGAGGTAAACTCCCTTCAGCGCTTTACTAGGGGAGATATTCCGTATTCAAAACCTCCTGCGCAATGCTTAGATGAGTTTGATAATTATATTGTTAAGCAAGAAAATTTTAATATGAGAGTAGAGAATCATTTAATGGAAAATTCTCAAGCTATTAGCAATTTGCATGATATTGTGGAGAGAACCTCCAATGATGTTAAGATGCGTGTTAAACATTTTCAAATGGTTCGAACTCAAATTGATCAACTCACTAAAGTGCAAAATGACTTATTACAAAATAATTCTAAAGAGAAACATGCTTATGAAGTAACAACTAGAGGTGGTGTTTCTACCCAGGATCCTCTATATCCTGAAGGGCATCCCAAAAGAATTGAACAAGATTCTCAACGCATTGAACCTAGTGCTCCTTCTAAGAAAAAGAAGAAGAAACATAACAATGTTGTAGAATCCTCTCGAACCTCGTTAATGATCCTAATAGTATTTCTATTTCCGATGCTGAAACCGAAAGTGGTAATGAACATGATAATAATAATGGTAATGATAAGAATGATGTTTATGATAAAGAAGAAGTTGAAGATGAACCTGAAAAGCAAGATAAAAATAAAAAGTATACTAAAGAAGATTTTATTGCTAAGAAACATGGTAATGAAAGGGAACCTTGGGTACAAAAGCAAATGCCTTTTCCTGCTAAGAAACTAAAATCAAAGGAAGAAGAACACTATAATAAATTTTGTGATTGGATGAAACCTTTATTCTTGCAAATCCCTTTGATCGATGCTATTAAATTGCCTCCTTATTCAAAGTATATGAAAGATATTGTTACTAACAAAAGGAAAATCCCCAATGAGGAAATTTCCACTATGCTTGCTAATTACTCTTTCAATGGCAAAGTTCCAAAGAAGTTGGGCGACCCGGTATACCTACTATTCCTTGTTCTATTAAGAATAATTATGTTAAAACTGCTCTATGTGACTTGGGAGCCGGTGTTAGTGTTATGCCTTTTTCTCTTTATAAGAGACTTTACTTAGATAAGTTGATACCTACTGATATATCTTTGCAAATGGCTGATAAATCTACTGCTATTCCTGTTGGTATATGTGAGGATGTTCCTGTTCAAGTTACTAATAACTGCTTGATATTAACTGATTTTGTTGTATTGGAAATGCCTGAAGATGATAATATGTCTATTATTCTTGGGAGACCTTTTCTAAACACCGCAGGGGCTGTTATTGATTGCAATAAAGGAAAGGTTACTTTCAATGTTGATGATAGGGAGCACACCGTCTATTTCCCCAAGAGGATTGAAAAAGCATGTGGAGTTAATACTATTTCTAATGTGAGAACTATCAAAGTCGGAACTATCGATTGTCCTATATATGAGCCTAAAGAAGAATATCAAACTCTTGTGACTGGATCCATATCAATACAATTCAAGGTAACATGATTGATTTGAGGTTTATTTCTTGTTATGCTATGTAAAATTTATTTGGTGGCAAGACTTGATCAACCTTGTTAACAAATACTTTTTATATGCATAGAGGAGCTAAACAACATCTCTTTCTTCCTCCACTTGTTCTACTTGCTGTAGCACTTTTATTTTGCAAAGTTCCTTAGTTAATTAGAGATTTCAAAAAAATTCCTGGCCAGTAATAATAAACTTAATACCCAGAAATGTGCATTTTTCAAAGTTTTCAAAAATTCGCAAAAATTATACCGTTGGTCCTATTTTTCGACAAGGCACCTGGGAGCACCTGGGGATGACCAGTGGGGCACCCCAGGGTGGCACCCCACAGGCTGGCGCGGCCAGCAAGGGGGGCGCGCCACCCTGGTGTGTGGGCTCCCCTTTACCCCACTTTAGCATCTCTTCCTCCCACACTCTTCTCTCTCCCGAAAAAATCGACACCAGCTTCCTCTCACTCGTGTTTTTGCTCAAGAACTCCAGATTTCTCGATCTCTTTGCTCAGCCCAGATTTCTGTCTGAAATTTGGCACATTTGCTCTTCGGTATGTGACTCCTTCGATTATCCAAGTAGAATTTTGTTTGGTGGAGTATATCTTGCATATTTTGCTGTTGTAGGTAACATGTTTAGTGAGCTTGCATGTTTGTTCTAAGTGGTAGAAACTAGTTTTGATGCATGATTAGTGCTCTAGCAAGTTCCTATGGTAGTTTCCCTCGATTATATGTCACCAAATCAAGTTTTATATTGTTTGTTGAAAAATTTCAGAAAAGGGGGATGGACAACTTTAACTTTGGAGAAGTGTTCCAAGGGGAGACAACAAGCACGGGGAGGCCCTTGATGACCCACAAGTATAGGGGGTGTATCGTAGTACTTTCGATAAATAAGAGTGTCGAACCCAACGAGGAGCAGAAGGTGTTGACAAGAAGTTTCGATGAAGGATTCACTGTAAATGCTCACAGACAAGTATTCAGGGGGTTTTGATGTAACAGATGAATAAAGTACAAGTAAGTAAAATACGAGAGAAATAATTGCAGCGAGTGGCCCAATCCTTTTTAGCACAAAGGACAAGCCGGTTTGTTTACTTATAATGACTAAACGTTCTCGAGGACACACGGGATTTTAGTCTAGTGCTTTCGCTACATACAGCTGATTAATCTTCATTGTTTTGATAAGTGTTGTGTGGGTGAATCTACGCTAATGTACCGCCCTTCCTAGGACTAATACATACTTGTGATTATACCCCTTGCAAGCATCCGCAACTACAAGAAAGTAATTAAGATAAATATAACCACAGCCTTAAACTCTGAGATCCTGCGATCCCTCCTGCATCGATATACCAACGGGGGCTTAGGTTTCTGTCACTCCGGCAACCCCGCAATTTGCAAACGAGTACAAGATGCATTTCCCTAGGCCCATAAATGGTGAAGTATCGTGTAGTCGACGTTCACACGACACCACTAGAAGAATGACACCACAACTTAAATATCATAACATTGAATATTACTCAACCATAATTCACTACTAACATTTAGACTTCACCCATGTCCTCAAGAACTAAGCGAACTACTCACGAGACATCATATGGAACATGATCAGAGGTGATATAATGATGAATAACAATCTGAACATAAACCTTGGTTCAATGGTTTCACTCAATAGCATCAATAACAAGTAGAAATCAACATCGGGAGAGTTTCCCCTATCAAACAATCAAGATCAAACCCAAATTGCTACAGCGGTGACGAGGTGCTGCGGTGGAGATGGCGGTGATGATGATGAAGATGATGGTGATGGTGATGGAGATGATGTCCAGCTCGATGGCGGTGACGATGGCATCGATTTCCCCCTCCGGGAGGGAATTTCCCCGGCGGATTCCTGCCCGCCGGAGAGCTCTTTTCTCTCTGGTGTTCTCCGCCCCGCGGAGGCGGCTGTGGCTCTTCGCGACGTACCCCTTCTAGCTTAGGTTTTCGGGACGAAGGGTTTCGCGAAGAAAAGGAGGCGAAAGGGGCTGTGGGGCCCCCACACCACAAGGTGGCGCGGCCGGGCCATGGGCCGCGCCGGCCCGTGGTCCGGCCCCACCTTGGGTCTTCTCGGCTCCCCCTTCCGGCTTTCTCCGTCATCCGGAAAAATAGGATTTTTGGTGTAATTTCCTTCCACAGTCGATCTTCCGAAATATTGCATCCTGACGGTGCTTTTTCCAAGCAGAATCCTGGCTCCGGTGCGCGATCTCCAAATAATCATGAAACATGCAAAATAGATGAAATAACATAAGTATTGTGTCCCAATATGAAATATATCAATGAATAACAGCAAATTATGATATAAAACAGTGATGCAAATTGGACGTATCAACTCCCCCCAAGCTTAGACTTCGCTTGTTCCCAAGCGAAACTGAACTCGGTGAACAGGACCACATGTTTATGGAGTGAAGAGTCGATAAATAAAATACAGATAAGAAGCATCATATTCATTCACACAAGACATTATAGTAAACAACTTCCTCATATAACTCAACTTGAAACAAGTATAAGGTAATCACAAATAAAGGTGCATAAGGAATCATAATTGGTGATGGCAAACTTTGTTCTTGGTCAGAGAACAGTTAACAGATTATACTTACTAGGACAATGCCCGCGCGTTGCTGCGGAAAAGCAAAATATTTTGAACTTCAAAATTTTAGAAAGGCCTCTATCTCCTCCCTGGATGATTTATGTTCTGAATTAATCATGAAATTGCGCAATATTCCAATAATATTAACTTTTTTAAATATGTCGAGAGCTAATGCATTACCTGCACTTAGAGCATGTATATCTGTACATGTGCCATATGCACTTGCTTGGCAGCTAACCTTGTCGGATACATGTCCTTATTTCAATGTCCTTGGACGGCCATGCATGACAGACACGATCTTCGGTCTGTTGACAACGAAGAAGTTGGTGCTGGAGTGAAGGCAATGGCGCGATATGCACTCGATCCAATCGGGGAATGCTAACTGCACTCATGCCAAGCTGGCTCCGTCCAATGGACTGGTAGTCCTCTTTTGCAGATGTACCGTGGACATAAACATATTAGCTGACCTCTCTGTTAAATATCTGGTTGACTGGTGCATAGTATGTGCAGCACAAAAGTATGAATACACATATGATTGACCTTTGCTAGTAGTTATTTATTGTCACGACACCTCAACCAACTCACGAACACATGACTCTTACAATCAGCTAACACCAGTTGCACGGTATGATTTTTCTATCTTGAGACGCCCGGTGAGCGCGGCCATACATTGACGTGGAAGGCGCCGACCTCGGCCCCTCCCACCCGGGGGAGTGCATCGCGGTGCCACAATAGCCACGCGATTCCCCTCCAACTCCAGAGTTAGTCTAAATTTTGCACCAACAAAAGTAGCAGATGGGCAAGCTTGACGAGACAAAATTGTTCACACCGGACGGCTGGAGCACCAGTGCGGCGGAGACGTGTTTTATGAGGCTGATCTGGCAAGTTGTTGTGCACGTGGCTCGTTCTACCGGTACGTGAAGGACATCACGTCGCGCGGAGGCGGGGCAGAGTCCGCACCGGAGCCGTCTGGTTCTAGGAACACCGTCTCCGTCGTGATGGACAGTGACCAGCCCACTACGCGAGCAGATCCCAATAGAAGTGGTTTGCTGCCGTAAATTTGGACTACGATAGCTCCATGCATCTGTCCGCGTCCGGCCGAGGCATCGTGCCTATCCTCGTGCGCTCTAAGGCGAGCTACCGGGCTGCAAAATCTCGACGGATAGGCGGATAGCATTTTTGTCTGCTGTTCCGCCACGTGCTGATCGGATCCGAAGGAGAGGTTGCCTTGGGCTTAGACGGAGGGGTTAGGAGTAGGTTCTTGGGCTTCTTCGGCTTCGCGGCACACGAGAGGTTTCTCGTGGAGGCAGACCGGGGAAACCAGGGGCGGCGATGGCAGGGCTAGCTGACTTGCCTCCTAGTTCGAGTGAATTTGTCTTGGCCATGGTCTCCTCGTTTTCCTGGTCGTCGATCTCGTCTCCTCGTTTCCTCTCTTCGTTGTGTTCGTGCTGGAGAAACGGTGATCGATCTCGTGTATATGTAGGCAACCAAGGGTGGAAGTAGGAAACATGCTGGCTACGAAAGGTGAAACAAATCAAGTCGAGCTTACATGGAGGAGGCGTTTTGGCACATAGGAGCATTTGCTCCCATTATACAAAATAATTAAAAAAAAATTATTAAAATGTAAAAAAATTCTGACATAAATTTTTTGTTGTACATCATGACATTCTATGTTCGTACACAAGTTTTTGCGGAAAAACAACATTTTATGTGGCACGTACAAAAAAGACAAAAAAATGTACTATACGTAGTCGTGTTGGAGCAAAAAAAAATTGTCTATTTTACAGGAGACACATAAAAAATTATTTTTTTCTAAAAACTTATGTACGAACATAAAATATCTAGATGTACATGCAAAAATTTATTTTAGAATTTTTTGACACTTCAAAATGTACATTCACACAATGGATTCATATGCTCCTATGAGCCAAAGTGGATTTCCCGAGCTTACATAGAGTTGTTTCCTTTCACGAAAGGTTAAACCAACCATGGTGGTTACGAAGTAAACAGAATAGGTTTAGTTGGCTTGACACACGTGCGTGACAGACGAAACCAAGTTGAGCTCGCCCTTTCGCTGAGTGCGGCGCAGCAAGTAGCGCCAAGGCGGCCAAGATCGATGGCGTCCGTGCTCGGGAGCGGAAGGGCTTCGTCGCGGCCGGAACGGGACCAAGCTAGTTGTTGTGCGTGCCAGGGCAGCGCGATTGATGAACAGGAGCAAGATGGGTCGTGCGTGCCTGGGCAGCGCGATTGATAAACAGGAGCAAGATGAGTTGTAGTTGCATCGGATTTACGCGGCAGTCCAAGCAATGTGCAGGCAATTAAGTAACTGAATCGATTTATCAGAGTACATGCAAAAATTATTGCCTTTCTAAAATCAAGTCGGTAGAGGTGGACGGAATTTTTTCCAATCGGTTCGTTTTCGTGGCATGACGCGCGTGTTGGGTCTTTGTTTTTGGGTTTTGGCCCATATAAAACTGGTCCAAGTGTGACACCAGGCGGTCACCTATTCCAATTTAATACTCCCTCCGATTCATATTAATTGACTTCAATATGGATGTATCTAGAACTAAAATGTGTCTAGATACATCTATATTAGAGTCAATTAATATGGACCGGAGGGAGTAGTAAAGATCTATTGAGCAGCGCTCTCATATTAAAGCTTATGGTAAACTTGTATACTCAATCATA
>NC_061509.1:134451328-134495577 GCF_022539505.1 Lolium rigidum | reverse complement strand
TCGTGGCGCCGGAACCGATCGTGATCAAGATCTTCTACGCGCTTTTGCAAGCGGCAAGTGAACGTCTACCGCAGCAACAAGAGCCTCATCTTGTAGGCTTTGGAATCTCTTCAAGGGTGAGACTCGATACCCCCTCGTTGCTACCGTCTTCTAGATTGCATCTTGGCTTGGATTGCGTGTTCGCGGTAGGAAAATTTTTGTTTTCTATGCAACGTTATCCAACAGTTTTGTTTTGAGCTGTTTCTGCCAGGATCTGTCTTTGATCTAGAGCACCATGGCCTCCGACAACAAGGGCAAAGGGCCTTCGAAGGAAGAAGTGAAAAGGGTGTCGTCAAAACAAGAGCAACAAGCTGTTGGGAGTAAGCAAGTCTTGGTGGGATCTGTTGACACTCGACATTCTTTCTCTCATAACTTGCAGGGACCCTTACCACCTGCTCTTGGCCTCGACTCTTTCCCTGTGCTGGAAGAAGCTCTACGGACTACCGATGAGTTTTGTGGTCAATACCGGGCTCTAAGAAGAGAAGTGGAGATACTCAGGGAGGAGAATTACCGACTCCGTAGAATGCTGGAATATTACTCGATGCCCATCACAAGGTCGCCACCGCCAACTTCAGATAACAATGAATCTCTTCGAGTCTTAGTGCAGAACCGCTAAGCCGAGAAGCTGAAGTCTGAAGGAGATCTGTAAGAAGCGCGGGAGGAATTCATCACCACCATCGCCAAAGGATTAATTCATCATCGGTATTGGCATCCCCTTGGTTTGTTCCAAGCTTTGGGGAGTGCCGCGGTATCACATCATCACTACCTTTTACTTTTTACTATCAAGTAGTGTCATATCATGAGTAGGGAAGTTATCATATAAGATAGGTTGCAGTGTGGAAGTATCTCTCCTTTAGTTTGTCTATGTATCCCTTGGTGTGAGTTATCGATATGAAATATTAATGAGAAGTCTTATCATTTACATATTGCACACCTTATTTTAGTTTGAAATTTCTATTATATGATTGATATTGATTTTAGTATTGGTACCACTTTGGGAGCATTGGGTAAATCTATTTGGTTTTGGCAAACTTAGCATTGGTCAATAGCAACAACACCTTGAGGTTTAAGTAGAAAAGAGAAATACATATAGTTGTTTCATTGTCTTCCTTTCTTGTTAGCTCATAGCTTATTATTCTGAAGTTAAGATTGTTTGTGCTTACAAGAAAGATGCATGATTGTTTCTATCACATTTATATTCGTTTGTTTCCCTCGACTCTTATGCTTGCTAATTAACCTTGCTAGCCAAAGACCTGTACCGAGAGGGAATGCTTCTCGTGCATCCAAACTCGAACCCAAACCTATGCCATTTGTGTCCACCATATCTACCTATTGCATGGTATTTCCTGCCATTCCAAGTAAATACTTCATGTGCTACCTTTAAACAATTCAAAACTTATTACTCCTTATTTGTGTCAATGTTTTATAGCTCATGAGGAAGTATGTGGTGTTTTATCTTTCAGTCTTGTTAGGCACCCTCCACTAATGGACTAGTGGCTTCATACACTTATCCTATAATTTTGCAAAAAGAGCTGGCAACGGGGTTCCCAGCCCCAATTAATCTACTTTCATTAATAATTCTCTTCACATGTTTTGCTCCGATTCATCAGTAAGCAACTTAATTTTGCAATAGACACTCCTCCATGGTATGAGATTGTTGGAAGGCACCCGAGGATTCGGTTAGCCATGGCTTGTGTAAGCAAAGGTTGGGGGGAGTGTCATCCTTAAATAAACTAAAGTAAATGTGTAAACAAAAGAGAAGAGGGATGATCTACCTTGCTGGTAGAGATAATGTCCTTCATGGGAGCCGCTCTTTGGAGGTCTGTTTGGAAAGGGGGTTAGAGTACCCGCTACCAGTCGTTGACAACAACAAACACCTCTCAAAACTTTACTTTTATTCTCTTTATATGATTTCAAAACTGAAAAAGCTCTAGCACATGATTTAATCCCTGCTTCCTCTCGCGAAGGGCC
Organism: Lolium rigidum; assembly: GCF_022539505.1. Lineage (NCBI taxonomy): Eukaryota > Viridiplantae > Streptophyta > Magnoliopsida > Poales > Poaceae > Lolium > Lolium rigidum. Next base: position 134,493,567 of record NC_061509.1, on the reverse strand, counting down.
TGTCTTTTACTTTATGTTGAGTCAGTAAACCTATTTCCTTCCATCTCAAGCAAGCATTTTAGTTGTTGTGATCAAACTATTATATTGTGATTTGCTTCATCATGTCTTTTATTCTTTCTTGTTTAGTACAAGTTTTATCTGAATGAATATAGCTTTGAAAGTTATCAATGATCATTATGATTGAGTATGCAAGATAAGCCATATAAACTTTAACATGAGAGCGCTGCTCAATAGATAAGTATAATCTGTTAACTATTCTCTGACCAAGAACAAAGTTTGCCATCACCAACTATGATTTCTTATACACCTTTATTTGTGATTACCTTATACTTGTTTCAAGTTGAGTTATATGAGGAAGTTGTTTACTAGAATGTCTTGTGTGAATGAACATGATGCTTCTTGTCCGTATTTGATTTATCGACTCTTCACTCCATAAACATGTGGTCCTGTTTACCGAGTTCGGTTTCGCTTGGGGACAAGCGAGGTCTAAGCTTGGGGGAGTTGATACGTCCAATTTGCATCACTATTTTATATCATAATTTGCTGTTATTCATTGATATATTTCATATTTGGAGATAATACTTATGTTATTTCATATATTTTGCATGATTCATGATTATTGGAGGATCGCGCACCGGAGCCAGGATTCTACTGGAAAAAGCATCGTCAGAACGCAATATTTCGGAAGATCAACAATTGACGGGAATTACCCGAAAAGTCCTATTTTTCCAGATGACGAAGGGAGCCAGAAGGGGGAGAAGAGGGGACCCGAGGTGGGCCCACCCCACAGGCCGGCGCGGCCCAAGGCCTGGCCGCGCCGCCCTATGAGGAGGGGGCCCACAACCCTCTCGCCTCCTTTTCTTCGCGTACTCCTCGTCCCGAAAACCCGAGCCGGAGGGGGTACGTCGCGAAGAGTCACGGCCCGCCTCGCGGGGCGGAGAACACCGAGAGAAAAGAGCTCTCCGGCGGGCAGGAATCCGCCGGGGAAATTCCCTCCCGGAGGGGAAATCGACGCCATCGTCACCGCCATCGAGCTGGACATCATCTCCATCACCATCACCATCATCTTCATCATCATCACCGCCGTCTCCACCGCTGCACCTCTTCACCGCTGTAGCAATTTGGGTTTGATCTTGAATGTTTGATAGGGGAAACTCTCCCGGTGTTGATTTCTACTTGTTATTGATGCTATTGAGTGAAACCGTTGAACCAAGGTTTATGTTCGGATTGTTATTCATTATCATATCACCTCTCGATCATGTTCCATATGATGTCTCGTGAGTAGTTCGTTTAGTTCTTGAGGACATGAGTGAAGTCTAAATGTTAGTAGTGAAGTATGGTTGAGTAGTATTCAATGTTATGATATTTAAGTGTAGCGACCTCACCTTTTCAAGGTGCCGATCTCTATGCGTATCTGTGCTAGTCCCTGGATCAATCGCTAGCACACACAGTACAAGATGTAATACCAAGAAACAAAGGTCTTTATTACATCGTATGATCCAGAATTTACATAAAGGATTACAAATTGCATAGCACAAGGCTAGCATATCATCGAGTTTCACAACGAATAAACATAGACAAGCATGGAGTCCTTCGTCTTCATGTGCCACGAAGCGAGCATGTTGAGGATAGACTCGTAACCCTAATCATCGTAACTCACTCGTCTTTCAAAACATCTGCAACATGAAAAGTTACAGCCACGAATGGTCAATACTTTGAATGTATTGGCAAGATGACACTATAGTGAACTCAAATGGCAACCTAACACTTAAGTTTACATTTGGCTGGTAGAGCTCAGATATGATTTGCATAAAGCCAGTTTTCTCCTATCAATTGTCAAATCATTTTCTTCCCTTCTAATTAGGCGGTTCCATTGATAGAAATCAATGAACCTGGAATACCACTGATGGAAACCAGTGAATTCCTCCTACCCTTGTTCACCCATCAAATTTTAATTTAAGAAATTGGGATGAGGAGACTTTCAAACATGTGCCTTGTCAGTTCGCTCAAATTGTCCGTAACCGGGGACACGGCTAAGTACTTAGATTTAACACTCTGCAGAGGTTGTACAAATTTACCCACATGACCTAGTCTGCTCTTCTTCCATGATGCACATTTTGCTCAAATGGACAGATGTTGACTAGGACGAGACTTTTCCGAAGTAATCCCCCAGACCATCCTCTACGGACCCGTACCAACCTACAATCCCCTACATCATCTGTCACGTAGGATCCGGGTTCTCACAACATACTCCGTCAAGCCAGAGCCCATATAGCATGTGGTTGTACGGTAAGCTAATGAGCAAGGTTGTCTACAATCTCTTTAATCCTGGGTGACTTTCCGCTAATGTGCACTCACACCAGGGTATCGCCGTTGACAGGGCCCCCTGATGCAGCCACCCGCTCCAAAGCTCCACCATTCACCCAGGTAGTTCATTAAACTTAGTTGTTTTTCCTTAACCACTAGCAAAACATTTTCATAGCATAGCTAAGCAACAACTAAATTTAATGGCGACAAAGTAGTCAAGTAGGGGTAGCTAGACTACTGGGATTGCATAGCAAAGCATATACCCTACACATGTATACTACAAAAATCTCTACTGTGCATAGATAAAAACTGGGACATTTGTGAGGGTGTGTCACTTGCCTTGGTGAGAGGAGGAGTTGGTACACTCTTCGCAGAAACACTCGTTGCAATCAGCACAATCACAATCTACGTAAATTTAACAACACACCATAACCATCTTTGACATACATAGACAAGCACAAAAGAAAATATGAATGCAGTATGTGGGTTAAACCTGATCAACACACTTAGTATGTTCTCTGGTTTCAACTATATGCATGATGCCATGGTACAATTTTAATGTTGTTTAAACTATTGAAAACATTTTCTATCACTAGAAAAGATCCACAACACTAAGAAATACTACAAAGGAATTATGTAGGTCATGTTTTTATTTTCCAATGCTACTGTACAGAGGGTTCAATTCTCTGTCAATATCAAATGGAAATTACTCAAAAATAATTTGTAGGACTATTTGTATAGCCAAAATACTCTATTTGAGTTTCTGCAAAAACTGTGTAAAAGTATGATGCAAAAGTGCAATATTATGTGTCTAATGTATTCTACGCATTTTTGTGAATTCAGGGATATAAAGTTTGCTAAATTTGGATAAACGAAACTTAAGTTATGATTTTTACAAGTTTCTATGTATCTCTGTCTAAAAAATTCGAAAACAGAAACAGATATGACAAGTGGCATGTATCTATTCGACGATACCCCTTCGTTTAAGTGATCAAATTTTGGTCTTAGGATCAACATCCTGTGGTTGCAAGTGAATTGAACAAAGGTGAGAAAAAAAGAACAAGAACGTAGCTAGCTACAGGCTAGTTCCTGGAACACTTTCGTGCGACATGGCATTAGCAATACTGGCTCTATAGAAAAGATTTGATCGCGGTAGTTATACCAGATGAAGTGTGTCGTAGAGAATAGTTGGCGAAGAAGTCGTGGACGTCGGGTTCGCCGGAGTCCCTCGCCGGAAAACTGTCCCACGACCTGCTCACAGACGAAGATGGCGCCGTCGCTGTGGTGCGTCAAAAATTACGAAACAAAGCCTGAGAGATGCGCAACGAAGAAATAGGAAGTTTGGAAGAAACTAGAGATCAAACCGTGGACTGAGCTCACCGAATTCGACGATATACTGCGGCAGTACCGCGGAGTTGCGAGGCCAAATTCGAGCAGCCTGGGGGCTCTCTATCTTTCTGGTTTGAGAAGAAATGGAGAGGAAGGTGTGGAGCTTAAGTAGCAACAAACGGGGCAACAATTGGTGCAGTAAATCGCCCGGAATCAATTGGGGATGAAAAGCAAAAACAGAAAACGTAGGCAGTCATGAGCTGTGTCCGTTCGTGGCTGAAGATTGATGACGATGATGTGGCAGTGGGGCCCAGATCAGAGGAAAAGGAAATGAACGCGGACGAGACAACGTTACCATGTTGTGTTGCTGCGTCGCTCGCTCGCGACGTGCACGCAGGACGTGCATGCGGTCACGCGCCTGATGCGCTGGCTGCTTTGGAGATGGCATGGCCAAGCCCCGGCAGCTTCTTTGCCTTTTTTTTTCTATTTTTTTCTTCTTCTTCTTCTCTTCTATTTAGCTTTCTAAAATAGAATTTGGAAATAATTTGAAAACCGAATTTGATCGAAAGTGTCTCAAACTAAGTTAGAAAAATATAAATAAAATATCAGCAGATTCCTTAATCAATGAAGAATATTTTGGAACCACTTTTAAAATATTTTGATGATTTTGAATTTGGCACATAGGCCTATACGGGTTTATTTGCATTTCTTCGGATTTAAGGTTTCTTTATAAATATGAAATTCGCTCAAATTTTCTAGGGAATGCAAAGATGTAATGATGCTCATGAATGCAATGCATGTTTTTGAAAACTCCATTTTTGGAAAAACTTTTAAGTAATACCAATTTTTTTATTTCATTGTAAATTTTAAATCAAGACAACCAACCAAGCTTAAATTTTATTTTCATTTCACATTCCAAAATTTGGAAAATTTGGGATGTGACAAACTACCACCCTTAAAATGAATCTCGTCCTCGAGATTCGAGAAAGGCTAGAAAGAAAGATGGGTTTAGGATATGTTGGGATGTGCTACCACCCTTAAAAGAAACTTTGTTAGCTTACACTAGGTCTTGGGTTCATGCTGGGTTCATCCTAGGTATGACTTGGCATGGGGTCGTCTCTTGGAATACCTATGGCTTCTGACCTCCAATAGGGTTGTTTACATATAGTGAACAACATATATCTTCAAGGTGAGTCGTGTAGGTTTCCTTACTTGTCGAGATGTCGTCAATGGTCTTCCACTATTCTTCAGCTAGAGGTTGGACCTTCAAACTAAACATAGTTCTACGTTTGGCCACACTTGCCATACTATAGGGGTATAATATTTTCCACCCTAAGGTTTAGGCTTAAACGTCGACATCTGTTTTGTAGGTATATCTCTCTAGATTCGCAAAGTCAACATTACGAAAGATAATAATAAGAGTAATAGGAATGGTGATCAATCCATCCCGCACCCAAATCATTACTCCGTATTTGATTTATTGAATCTCGTATTCTTACTCTTGGTCAACCTCACAAGTTTGATAAAATTTCCATGGAGAATTGAATCAATGTTTCAATCCCCATTGAATTGTTTTAAAAATATTTCTATCGATCCTTAACTATGGTTTTGCGTATCTCACACTTTTCGCTTCTTCATCTTGATAGGAAACATCAAGGTTGGTTTCATTACTATTGTCTTCATGGCGAGTTGTCGAGAAAACATTCTCTGGGTTGGGTATAGATGAGAACAGATAGAAAGGTTCTAAAGAAGGTTCCTACCCAAACACAACGGATCAAGACAATTTAGCAAACAACAATCATCTAACAAGCATCAAGCAACATGGTTCAAACACAGACAAACTAGTATGGTCATACCACAATTTGGTATGATCAATGTGTTATTACTATATCGTTGGTACGATGAAAGATAACTAATGGTGGTCTCTTCTATTTCTATTTTGGATGTATCAAGTTTCTATTCTACTCCTTCGGTGTATCTTCGTGTGTTGTGCGATCGCATCGAAGTCTTTCTTCAAATGCTCCGTTGGTCTTCCATGCAACACTTCTGATGGAGTTGAAAAATGTCACAAGAAGCAGCAGTCCCTTGCTTGAGGAACAAGGTCATCATCTCTACTTCCTTGATTGTTTTCATGAGGTAGTTCATCTAAGGCAAGAGGAAAAACATTTTTGAAGAATGGAATAGGTGAGAATACTAGAAGTTTACAAAGCACACATTTTTTTTCTGAAATAGGATTGGACAAAAATTTCATCCTAGGGTTTTCCTATTTCTAATCCAAACCTAGGGTCACGATCCTACGGTCAACACAATGCTCTGATACCATCTGTAGCGACCTCACCTTTTCAAGGTGCCGATCTCTGTGCGTATCTGTGCTAGTCCCTGGATCAATCGCTAGCACACACAGTACAAGATGTAATACCAAGAAACAAAGGTCTTTATTACATCGTATGATCCAGAATTTACATAAAGGATTACAAATTGCATAGCACAAGGCTAGCATATCATCGAGTTTCACAACGAATAAACATAGACGACATGGAGTCCTTCGTCTTCATGTGCCACGAGCGAGCATGTTGAGGATAGACTCGTAACCCTAATCATCGTAACTCACTCGTCTTTCAAAACATACGCAACATGAAAAGTTACAGCCACGAATGGTCAATACTTTGAATGTATTGGCAAGATGACACTATAGTGGACTCAAATGGCAACCTAACACTTAAGTGTACATTTGGTCGGTAGAGCTCGGGTATGATTTGCATAAAGCCGGTTTTCTCCTATCAATTGTCAAATCATTTTCTCCCTTCTAATTAGGCGGTTCCATTGATAGAAATCAATGAACCTGGAATACCAACGATGGAAACCGGTGAATTCCTCCTACCCTTGTTCACCCGATAAAATTTTAATTTAAGAAATTGGATTGAGGAGATTTTCAAACATGTGCCTTGTCGGTTCGCTCAAATTGTCCGTAACCGGGGACACGGCTAAGTACTTAGATTTAACACTCTGCGAGAGGTTGTACAAATTTACCCACATGACCTAGTCTGCTCTTCTTCCATGATGCACATTTTGCTCAAATGGACGAGATGTTGACTAGGACGAGACTTTTCCGAAGTAATCCCCGAGACCATCCTCTACGGACCCGTACCAACCTACAATCCCCTACATCATCTGTCACGTAGGATCCGGGTTCTCACAACATACTCCGTCAAGCCAGAGCCCATATAGCATGTGGTTATACGGTAAGCTAATGAGCAAGGTTGTCTACAATCTCTTTAATCCTGGGTGACTTTCCGCTAATGTGCACTCACACCAGGGTATCGCCGTTGACGGGGCCCCACGATGCAGCCACCCGCTCCAAAGCTCCACCATTCACCCAGGTAGTTCATTAAACTTAGTTGTTTTTCCTTAACCACTAGCAAAACATTTTCATAGCATAGCTAAGCAACAACTAAATTTAATGGCGACAAAGTAGTCAAGTAGGGGTAGCTAGACTATCGGGATTGCATAGCAAAGCATATACCCTACACATGTATACTACAAAAATCTCTACTGTGCATAGATAAAAACTGGGACATTTGTGAGGGTGTGTCACTTGCCTTGGTGAGAGGAGGAGTTGGTACACTCTTCGCAGAAACACTCGTTGCAATCAGCACAATCACAATCTACGAAATTTAACAACACACCATAACCATCTTTGACATACATAGACAAGCACAAAAGAAAATATGAATGCAGTATGTGGGTTAAACCTGATCAACACACTTAGTATGTTCTCTGGTTTCAACTATATGCATGATGCCATGGTACAATTTTAATGTTGTTTAAACTATTGAAAACATTTTCTATCACTAGAAAAGATCCACAACACTAAGAAATACTACAAAGGAATTATATAGGTCATGTTTTTATTTTCCAATGCTACTGTACAGAGGGTTCAATTCTCTGTCAATATCAAATGGAAATTACTCAAAAATAATTTGTAGGACTATTTGTATAGCCAAAATACTCTATTTGAGTTTCTGCAAAAACTGTGTAAAAGTATGATGCAAAAGTGCAATATTATGTGTCTAATGTATTCTACGCATTTTTGTGAATTCAGGGATATAAAGTTTGCTAAATTTGGATAAACGAAACTTAAGTTATGATTTTTACAAGTTTCTATGTATCTCTGTCTAAAAAATTCGAAAACAGAAACAGATATGACAAGTGGCATGTATCTATTCGACGATACCCCTTCGTTTAAGTGATCAAATTTTGGTCTTAGGATCAACATCCTGTGGTTGCAAGTGAATTGAACAAAGGTGAGAAAAAAAAAGAACAAGAACGTAGCTAGCTACAGGCTAGTTCCTGGAACACTTTCGTGCGACATGGCATTAGCAATACTGGCTCTATAGAAAAGATTTGATCGCGGTAGTTATACCAGATGAAGTGTGTCGTAGAGAATAGTTGGCGAAGAAGTCGTGGACGTCGGGTTCGCCGGAGTCCCTCGCCGGAAAACTGTCCCACGACCTGCTCACAGACGAAGATGGCGCCGTCGCTGTGGTGCGTCAAAAATTACGAAACAAAGCCTGAGAGATGCGCAACGAAGAAATAGGAAGTTTGGAAGAAACTAGAGATCAAACCGTGGACTGAGCTCACCGAATTCGACGATATACTGCGGCAGTACCGCGGAGTTGCGAGGCCAAATTCGAGCAGCCTGGGGGCTCTCTATCTTTCTGGTTTGAGAAGAAATGGAGAGGAAGGTGTGGAGCTTAAGTAGCAACAAACGGGGCAACAATTGGTGCAGTAAATCGCCCGGAATCAATTGGGGATGAAAAGCAAAAACAGAAAACGTAGGCAGTCATGAGCTGTGTCCGTTCGTGGCTGAAGATTGATGACGATGATGTGGCAGTGGGGCCCAGATCAGAGGAAAAGGAAATGAACGCGGACGAGACAACGTTACCATGTTGTGTTGCTGCGTCGCTCGCTCGCGACGTGCACGCAGGACGTGCATGCGGTCACGCGCCTGATGCGCTGGCTGCTTTGGAGATGGCATGGCCAAGCCCCGGCAGCTTCTTTGCCTTTTTTTTTCTATTTTTTCTTCTTCTTCTTCTCTTCTATTTAGCTTTCTAAAATAGAATTTGGAAATAATTTGAAAACCGAATTTGATCGAAAGTGTCTCAAACTAAGTTAGAAAAATATAAATAAAATATCAGCAGATTCCTTAATCAATGAAGAATATTTTGGAACCACTTTTAAAATATTTTGATGATTTTGAATTTGGCACATAGGCCTATACGGGTTTATTTGCATTTCTTCGGATTTAAGGTTTCTTTATAAATATGAAATTCGCTCAAATTTTCTAGGGAATGCAAAGATGTAATGATGCTCATGAATGCAATGCATGTTTTTGAAAACTCCATTTTTGGAAAAACTTTTAAGTAATACCAATTTTTTTTATTTCATTGTAAATTTTAAATCAAGACAACCAACCAAGCTTAAATTTTATTTTCATTTCACATTCCAAAATTTGGAAAATTTGGGATGTGACAAACTACCACCCTTAAAATGAATCTCGTCCTCGAGATTCGAGAAAAGCTAGAAAGAAAGATGGGTTTAGGATATGTTGGGATGTGCTACCACCCTTAAAAGAAACTTTGTTAGCTTACACTAGGTCTTGGGTTCATCGTTGGGTTCATCCTAGGTATGACTTGGCATGGGGTCGATCTCTTGGAATACCTATGGCTTCTGACCTCCAATAGGGTTGTTTACATATAGTGAACAACATATATTTTCAAGGTGAGTCGTGTAGGTTTCCTTACTTGTCGAGATGTCGTCAATGGTCTTCCACTATTCTTCAGCTAGAGGTTGGACCTTCAAACTAAACATAGTTCTACGTTTGGCCACACTTGCCATACTATAGGGGTATAATATTTTCCACCCTAAGGTTTAGGCTTAAACGTCGACATCTCGTTTTGTAGGTATATCTCTCTAGATTCGCAAAGTCAACATTACGAAAGATAATAATAAGAGTAATAGGAATGGTGATCAATCCATCCCGCACCCAAATCATTACTCCGTATTTGATTTATTGAATCTCGTATTCTTACTCTTGGTCAACCTCACAAGTTTGATAAAATTTCCATGGAGAATTGAATCAATGTTTCAATCCCCATTGAATTGTTTTGAAAATATTTCTATCGATCCTTAACTATGGTTTTGCGTATCTCACACTTTTCGCTTCTTCATCTTGATAGGAAACATCAAGGTTGGTTTCATTACTATTGTCTTCATGGCGAGTTGTCGAGAAAACATTCTCTGGGTTGGGTATAGATGAGAACAGATAGAAAGGTTCTAAAGAAGGTTCCTACCCAAACACAACAGATCAAGACAATTTAGCAAACAACAATCATCTAACAAGCATCAAGCAACATGGTTCAAACACAGACAAACTAGTATGGTCATACCACAATTTGGTATGATCAATGTGTTATTACTATATCGTTGGTACGATGAAAGATAACTAATGGTGGTCTCTTCTATTTCTATTTTGGATGTATCAAGTTTCTATTCTACTCCTTCGGTGTATCTTCGTGTGTTGTGCAGTCTGCATCGAAGTCTTTCTTCAAATGCTCCGTTGGTCTTCCATGCAACACTTCTGATGGAGTTGAAAAATGTCACAAGAAGAAGCAGTCTTCCATGCAACATTTCTGATGTTCCATGCTAGTTTTATGACAATACCTACATGTTTTGCTCACACTTTACAATGATTTTATGCATTTTCCAGAACTAACCTATTAACAAGATGCCGAGGTGCCAGTTCCTGTTTTTCTGCTGTTTTTGGTTCCAGAAAGGCTGTTCGGGCAATATTCTCGGAATTCGACGAAACAAAAGCCAAACATCTTATTTCACCGAGACGGACCAGAACACCGAAGGGAGCCGGAGAGGAGGCCCGGGGCCCCCACACCACCGCGGGGCGCGACCTAGGAGGGGCGCGCCGCCCTATGGGGTGGGCCCCCGAGCACCCCCTTGCGCCGCCTCTTCGCCTATATAATCTCTCGTGACGTGAAAACCCTACAACAATTGACGAAACTCCGAGAAAGACTCCGGGGACGCCGCCGCCATCGCGAAACTCCGTTTCGGGGGGACGAAGTCTCCGTTCCGGCACACCGCCGGGACGGGGAATTGCCCCGGAGTCATCTCCATCGACATCACCGCCATCTTCATCGCCGTTCTTGTCTCCCATGATGAGGAGGGAGTAGTTCTCCCCGAGGCTGAGGGCTCTACCGGTAGCTATGTGGTTCATCTCTCTCTCCCATGGTGTGATCTTTATGTGATCATGAGCTTTGTATCACTATTAATCTATGTGCTACTCTAGTGATGTTATTAAAGTAGTCTATTCCTCCTCCATGATGTAATGTTGACAGTGTGTGCATCATGTAGTACTTGGCGTAGGCTATGATTGTAATCTCTTGTAGATTATGAAGTTAACTATTACTATGATAGTATTGATGCGATCTATTCCCCCTTTCATAGCTATTGTTGACGGTGTGTATGCTATGTTAGTACTCGGTCTAAATTGCAACGGTCTATTATGCACTCTAGAGGTTACTTTAATATGAACTCCGGACGTTGTGGAGCTTGTTTACTCCGGCTTGAGGTGTGCTTTTATAGCCCTACACAATGAATGGTGTTTGTTATCCAACAAGAGAGTGTTTGAAAGTAGCACAAGTGAAGAGAAGTTATTTATTTAGGTGATCATTGTTGAGAGTGTCCACTAGTGAAAGTATGATCCCTAGGCCTTGTTTCTAAGCATTGAAACACCGTTTCCAACAAGTTCCGTTACATGTTTGCTTGCTGCCATCTTTATTTCAGATTGCAATTACTACTTACAATCATCCATATTACTTGTATTTCACTATCTCTTCGCCGAACTAGTGCACCTATACATCTGACAAGTGTATTAGGTGTGTTGGGGACACAAGAGACTTCTTGTATCGTAATTGCGGGGTTGCTTGAGAGGGATATCTTTGACCTCTACCTCCCTGAGTTCGATAAACCTTGGGTGATTCACTTAAGGGAAACTTGCTGTCGTGTTCTACAAACCTCTGCTCTTAGAGGCCCAACACTGTCTACAGGAATAGAAGCGTGCGTAGACATCAAGCTATTTTCTGGTGCCGTTGCCGGGGAGGTAAGGTAAAAGGTATTCACATCCTCCGACTACTAAGCTATTCCCTAGCACTGTTGCCGGTGTGTGAGTGCTCGAAGCTATTTCCTTTAGATCCTGCAATTGCATCTTTTTGTTTCTTGTTTTTATTTTTCACTAGTTAGGCATAATGAAAAACAACAGTGAGATTTTAATCTATTTTCTGAAATAAGACATGAATTGTGTCATGCGAAAATTAAAAAACCTATGGAACCTTATTTGCATGCTAGCAGCAATGTTATTAGTATGAACGCAATTACTGCTAATGCTATGGAGAAGTCTAAGCTTGGGGAAGCTAGTTTTTATGATCTTTTTGGCTTCCCATCTTTAGGGGAGAAAATGTGCTCTGATAATACTTTATCTCCCATATGCGATAACTCTAATGATGCTTGTGATATTTTAAATCCACCTACTGAAAGTTTTCCTTTCAAGATACCCATGAAAATTATTGAACGTGTTATGGATAACCGCTATGAAGGGGATGGAACTGTCCATCCTGGAGATCATTTACTGTTTTTACATGAATTATGCGGGTTATTCAAGTGTGCAGGTATCTCTATGGATGAGGTGAGGAAGAAACTATTCTCTATGTCGCTGTTTGGTAAAGCGGCGCATTGGTATAAATTGCTGAAGAATAGGCATTCTCTTGATTGGGAGGATATTATGCCTCTATTTTATTCTAAATTATATCCTCCAAGTGAACTTCACAAAGACCGAAACCGCATATATAATTTCTGGTCTCATGATGGAGAGAGTATTGCCCAAGCATGGGGGAGATTGAAGTCTTTAATGCTCAAATGCCCCATTCATGAGCTTCCTGGTAATATCATCATTGATAATTTCTATGCAAGACTTTATTTTCAAGATAAAACCTTGATGGATACTACTTGTTCTGGATCATTCACGCGCAATAAAGAAGAGTTTAAATGGGACCTTCTTGATCGGATTCACAAGAACGCTGAAGATTGGGAGAATGACAAAGGTAAAGAATCAGGTATAAACTATGAATATGAATGCATTAAGTCTTTCATTGAACCTGTTGATTTTCAAGAGCTTAGTGCTAAATATGGTCTTGATCCTCAAATTATGGTCGATTGCAATAGAGCCTTTGCTTCTCATATTAATGTTCCTAAGGAAAATTGGTACATGTATCATGAACCTTTCAAAGACACTTGCATGGAAAATGAAATTGTTGTTAATGATTGCAATAAACATGCCCAAACTTCTGAAAATACTATTTCTTATAAGCATGTTAATTTTTGTGGAATGCATAGACCTTGTGGAATTAATCAAATCGAAGATGAATATTGTATCCATCATTGGAATGAAAAGACTAGAAAGTGGTTTAGGGCTCTAGATGATCTTGGTGAAAAAGTTTGTGCCCTCTATCCTTTTATTTGTGAACTTTTCCATAGAGTGGGTCATTTTAATTTTCAATGCTCCTCCAATGATAATTCGAACCCCATGAGTTCTGCAAATTTGTATTGTGATGATGAAATCCTCCCTAATCAGCATGATGAACTTACTTTATTTTTGGGGTGTGAAGAGTTATCAAGAAATATTTCTTTGTTACATATAAGTGATCTTGATATTGATAGTGTCCTGCATGGGTGTCTTTCTTATTGCATTAATAATTGCCATACAAATACTTACATACAAAATATTTTAGAAGATGACACTTTGCCAAAATATGATAGGACAGCTGTGTGTTTTAAACTTATTAATGAAAAGGAGGAATCCTCCCAAGTTTCTTCTATTGTTTCTGGAAATAAATCAGGTTCTGTGGAGAAGCCTCCCTTCAAGCCTCTTCCTCCTAAAGAAGGGAACGAGGAGAAGGAAAAGAAGAAGAAGAAGGAAACGAAGAAGAAGAAGAGGGGGAATAAAAAGAAAGAGGTAACGGCATATCCCCGCGTGTATGAGATAACGATAGGTAATCGTAAGTATGTTGCTCCTAATGATTACTATGATAATGAATCTGAGTACAATGATCTTCCTATGCCCTTTACCTACATTAGTGATCATGATTTAGAAGAGCACACTACTTTTGATATTGAAAATCTCTGGGAAACTAATTCTGAAAATGATGATGTTAATAATTGCCATGGTATTAGTACTATCCATGCTTCTTCCCATAATGATATAGAAAGCTCTAAGCTTGGGGATGAGGTGTTTGAAAATCCTTTTTGCTACTGATGATTATATGCTTGATACATCTCCTTCTAGTAACAATGATGGTAAGGTTACAGATGAACATACTGTGGAAGATAACTATTCTATTTCTTATGATGACACTATGCCTCCAATCTTTGACAATTATTATAAAGAATGCTATGACAAAGGTTATAATTATCCTTATGAAACTTGTAATAGTTATGATGGGATTGCCAAAAACCATTCCCTTAGTATGCAACTTGTTTACCATGTTCAATTTTTTGATAATGATCCTGTTCCAATTACTATTAATCAGAAGAGTTTTTCTTATGCCAAAATTAATGATACTTTTATGCATATGCACCATGATAAGAATGTTTTAAGTGATGGGTATATTGTGGATTTCATCAATGATGCTACTGAAAGTTATTATGAGAGAGGGAAACATGGTTTTATGCATCTTAATAATACTAACTTTCCCCTCTTTATGTTGAGAATCTTGAAGTTACTAGAGTTTTATCTTCCTATGCTTGTCACTTTGTTGTTCATGAATTTATTTGTGAACAAGATTCATTTTCATAAGAAGTGGGTTAGGCTTAAATTTGTTTCATTATGTGAGCATCATTAAAATTGCTGAGCCCATCTTAATGGCTATAAAGAAAGCACTTCTTGGGAGATAACCCATGTTTTTATTTTGCTACTATTTTGTTGTGTCTTGGAAGTTGTTACTACTGTAGCAACCTCTCCTTATCTTTATTTTATTGCATTGTTGTGCCAAGTAAAGTCTTTGATAGTAAGGTTGATACTAGATTTGGATTACTGCGCAGAAACAGATTTCTTGCTGTCACGAATTTGAGTAGGTCTCTCTGTAGGTAACTCAGAAAAATAAGCGAAAATTCATGAGTGATCCTCAGATATGTACGCAACTTTCATTCAATTTGAGCTTCTTCATCTGAGCATGTTAAGTGCCTCTAAAAAATTCATCTTTACGGACTGTTCTGTTTTGACAGATTCTGCCTTTTATTTCACATTGCCTCTTTTGCTATGTTGAATGGATTTCTTTGTTCCATTAACTTTTAGTAGCTTTGAGCAATGTCCAGAAGTGTTAAGAATGATTGTTTCACCTTTGAATATGTGAATTTTTGATTATGCACTAACCCTCTAATGAGTTTGTTTTGAGTTTGGTGTGGAGGAAGTTTTCAAGGGTCAAGAGGGGAGGATGATACAATATGATCAAGAAGAGTGAAAAGTCTAAGCTTGGGGATGCCCCCGTGGTTCATCCCTGCTTATTTCAAGAAGACTCAAGCATTTAAGCTTGGGGATGCCCAAGGCATCCCCTTCTTCATCAACAACTTATCAGGTCACCTCTAGTGAAACTATATTTTTATTCCGTCACATCTTATGTGCTTTACTTGGAGCGTCTGTGTGCTTTTATTTTCGTTTTGTTATTTTCATTCTCTGAATAAATTCATGCTTGTGTGGGAGAGAGACACGCTCCGTTTTTTCATATGAACACTTGTGTTCTTCGTTTTACTTTTAATGTTCATGGCAAAAGTTGAAAGCTGCTGCATTTATTGCTATTTGGTTGGAAACAGAAAATGCTTCATATTGTCTTGAATAATTTGATACTTGGAAATTGTTTTGCTCAAATAGATCATGTTTAAGCTCTTGCATCATGTACTTTGCACCTATTAGTGGAGAATTACTGTAGAGCTTGTTGAAATTTGGTTTGCATGATTGGTCTCTCTAAAGTCTAGATATTTTCTGGTGAAGTGTTTGAACAACAAGGAAGACAGTGTAGAGTCTTATAATGCTTGCAATATGTTCTTATGTAAGTTTCTGTTGTACTAGGTTCATACTTGTGTTTGCTTCAAACAACCTTGCTAGCCAAAGCCTTGTACTGAGAGGGAATGCTTCTCGTGCATCCAAAACCTTGAGCCAAAACCTATGCCATTTGTGTCCACCATAACTACCTACTATGTGGTATTTTTCTGCCATTCCAAGTAAATTGCTTGCGTGCTACCTTTAAAAAATTTCATTCCTTGTCTTTGCAATACATAGCTCATGGGAAAATAGCCTTAAAAACTATTGTGGTAAAGAATATGTAGCTTATGTATCTTATTTCTTATAAGTTGCTTGTTGAGCGGTAACCATGTTTCTGGGGACGCCATAACCTATTACACCTTTGTTGAATATCATGTGAGTTGCTATGCATGTTCGTCTTGTATGAAGTAAGGGTGATTTATCATGATCAAATGGTTTGAGTATGCATATTGTTAGAGAAGAACATTGGGCCGCTAACCAAAGCCATGAATCATGGTGGAAGTTTTAGTTTGGACATTAATCCTCAATCTCTTATGAGAATATTATCTGTTGTTGAATGCTTATGCATTAAAGAGGAGTCCATTATCTGTTTTCTATGTTGTCGCGGTATGGATGTCCTTAAGTTGAGATCTATCAAAAACAAGAAATCAAATGCGATCTATCTCCTTGGACCTTTGTACAGGCGGCATAGAGGTACCCCTTTGTGACACTTGGTTGAAACATATGTAATGCAATGATAATCCATGGAAATCCAAGCTAATTAGGACAAGGTGCGAGCACTATTGGTATTCTATGCATGAGGCTTGCAACTTATAGGATGTCGTATGCATAACACATATGAATTATTACTACCGTTGACAAAATTGTTTCTATGTTTTCAAAATAAAAAGCTCTAGCACAAAAATAGTAATCCATGCTTCCCTCTGCGAAGGGCCTTTCTTTTACTTTATGTTGAGTCGGTTTACCTACTTCTTTCTATCTTAGAAGCAAACACTTGTGTCAACTTGTGTGCATTGATTCCTACATATTTGCTTATTTGCATTCATCATATTACTTTGTGTTGATAATTATCCATGAGATATACATGTTGAAGTTGAAAGCAACTGCTGAAACTTATATCTTCCTTTGTGTTGCTTCAAAACCTTCTACTAAGAATTTATTGCTTTATGAGTTAACTCCTATGCAAGTCTTATTGATGCTTGTCTTGAAAGTACTATTCATGAAAAGTCTTTGCTATATGATTCGAGTTGTTTAGTCATTATCTTTACCATTGCTTTGAATCACTTCATTCATCTCATATGCTTTACAATAGTATGATCAAGATTATGTTAGTACCATGTCACTTCAGAAATTATTCTTTTTATCGTTTACCTACTCGAGGGCGAGTAGGAACTAAGCTTGGGGATGCTTGATACGTCTCCAACGTATCTATAATTTCTGATGTTCCATGCTAGTTTTATGACAATACCTACATGTTTTGCTCACACTTTATATTGATTTTATGCATTTTCCGGAACTAACCTATTAACAAGATGCCGAGGTGCCAGTTCTCGTTTTCTGCTGTTTTTGGTTCCAGAAAGGCTGTTCGGGCAATATTCTCGGAATTCGACGAAACACAAGCCAAACATCTTATTTCACCGAGACGGACCAGAACACCGAAGGGGAGCCGGAGAGGAGGCCCAGGGGCCCCACACCACACTGGGGCGCGGCCTAGGAGGGGGGCGCGCCGCCCTATGGGGTGGGCCCCCAGGCACCCCCTTGCGCCGCCTCTTCGCCTATATAATCTCTCGTGACGTGAAAACCCTACAACAATTGACGAAACTCCGAGAAAGACTCCGGGGACGCCGCCGCCATCGCGAAACTCCGTTTCGGGGGACGAGAGTCTCTGTTCCGGCACGCCGCCGGGACGGGGAATTGCCCCGGAGTCATCTCCATCGACATCACCGCCATCTTCATCGCCGTTCGTTGTCTCCCATGATGAGGAGGGAGTAGTTCTCCCCGAGGCTGAGGGCTCTACCGGTAGCTATGTGGTTCATCTCTCTCTCCCATGGTGTGATCTTTATGTGATCATGAGCTTTGTATCACTATTAATCTATGTGCTACTCTAGTGATGTTATTAAAGTAGTCTATTCCTCCTCCATGATGTAATGTTGACGAGTGTGTGCATCATGTAGTACTTGGCGTAGGTTATGATTGTAATCTCTTGTAGATTATGAAGTTAACTATTACTATGATAGTATTGATGCGATCTATTCCCCTTTCATAGCTATTGTTGACAGTGTGTATGCTATGTTAGTACTCGGTCTAAATTGCAACGGTCTATTATGCACTCTAGAGGTTACTTTAATATGAACTCCGGACGTTGTGGAGCTTGTTTACTCCGGCTTGAGGTGTGCTTTTATAGCCCTACACAATGAATGGTGTTTGTTATCCAACAAGAGAGTGTTTGAAAGTAGCACAAGTGAAAGAAGTTATTTATTTATGTGATCATTGTTGAGAGTGTCCACTAGTGAAAGTATGATCCCTAGGCCTTGTTTCTAAGCATTGAAACACCGTTTCCAACAAGTTTTGTTACATGTTTGCTTGCTGCCATCTTTATTTCAGATTGCAATTACTACTTACAATCATCCATATTACTTGTATTTCACTATCTCTTCGCCGAACTAGTGCACCTATACATCTGACAAGTGTATTAGGTGTGTTGGGGACACAAGAGACTTCTTGTATCGTAATTGCTGGGTTGCTTGAGCGGGATATCTTTGACCTCTACCTCCCTGAGTTCGATAAACCTTGGGTGATTCACTTAAGGGAAACTTGCTGCTATTCTACAAACCTCTGCTCTTGGAGGCCCAACACTGTCTACAGGAATAGAAGCGTGCGTAGACATCAGACACCACTAGTGAACTGTGGACCCCGGTCCATTCTTTTACATCTGAAATACAACCTACTGCAATTATTGTTCTCCTTTGTTTTCTGCAAGCAAACATCATTTTCCACACCATACGTTTAATCCTTTGTTTTCAGCAAGCCGGTGAGATTGACAACCTCACTGTTAAGTTGGGGCAAAGTAGTTTGATTGTGTTGTGCGAGGTTCCACGTTGGCATCGGAATCCACTGGTGTTGCGCTGCACTACACTCCTTCACCAACAACCTTCACGTGATCTTCATCTCCTACTGGTTCGATAACCTTGGTTTCTTACTGAGGGAAAACTCGCTGCTGTACTCATCATACCTTCCTCTTGGGGTTCCCAACGGACGTGTGCTTTACCGTCACAAGCACCTAGCTACACGATCAAGATCATCTTTATGTAATCATATATGTTTGGTTTGCTGGGATCCGATGAATATTGAATACTTGTTGAGATTGATTATATATTCATGTCATATGTTATTTGTGATCTTGCATGCTCCCCGTTGCTAGTAGAAACTCTGCCAAGTGGACACATGTGACTCCAGGAGGGGTTATTTATGCTCGATAGTAGGTTCATGCCTCTAGTTTCTGTTATCACCAGAATTTGACCGAGTCAGAGGTGGGCCGCGATCAAGATGGGTTTGAAGAATATATATAGAAGAAATACGTGAATCGGCCTTACATGCAAAGTCTGGGCTAATTTGCCCGTGTATTTGTACCATAGTAGGATACGTGTCGGTTAGGAAATAGAGTTTTACCCGTGCACGGTTAGGTGCACGCTTGAATTAGAAAGTCCCCTGGACTATAAATATGTATCTAGGGTTTATGGAATAAACAACAACCAACGTTCAACACAAATCAATCTCGGCGCATCGCCAACTCCTTCGTCTCGAGGGTTTCTCCGGTAAGCACCATGCTGCCTAGATCGCATCTTGCGATCTAGGCAGCACAAGCTTATTACGTTGTTCATGCGTTGCTCGTCTTTGAAGCCTTTTTGATGGCGAGCAACGTAGTTATCTTAGATGTGTTAGGGTTAGCATTGTTCTTCGTATCATATGCTTTGTCGTAGTGCAACCCTTATACATCTAGCCGCCCTTACACCTATCTTAGGTGTAGGGGCGGCACCCGCTTGATCATTGTTTAGTAGATCCGATCCGTTACGGTTGCTCCTTGTTCTTCAAGGATTAGTTTAATATCCGCAATAGTTAGGCCTTACAAAGGGTTGGAGGATCCAGCGGCGTGTAGGGTGTAGTTTGCTAGCCCTAGACAGGGATGTTCCGGGGATCAACCTCGTGTTGGTTTTTAGGCCACTGTCTAGGATCGGCTTACGATCACCGTACGCGAGCGCGAGGCCCAATCGTGAGTAGGATGATCCGATTATGCGGTGAAAACCCTAAATCGTCGTAGATCGCTTTAGCTTTATCTTGATCAAACAGGACCACCATATATTCGTACACCCCGTACGAATCATGGGTGGATCGGCTCTTTGAGCCGATTCACAGGACAACCTGAGAGCCGATCGAGGCTCGTATTTAACGTTTACGTGTATGCCATGCAGGAAACTAAGCGAGGCATCATCCAACACCTTCACGACCGGGTATAGGTCAGGTGGCACGCCCTTGCGATAGCATCGGACGTGTGACCGGAAGGCTTTGCGGGCCGTCGCTCTGAGGGACTGGGGCCAGCCGCAGCCCTAGTTGTTCCCGGCTCTACGGTGTTGCCAGTCGCTGCCCGCCGGTGGGTTTCTGACCGCAACACATTCAGCACGCCCGGTGGGACAATCTTCGACATCCACCGCATCGCCATCTACATCCGAGATGGCGGAAAGCACTCTCGGTCACGTACGAGGATCCGGCCGACGAGCTCAAGAAGAAGCATGACGAGATCAAGGCGGTCCTCGAAGCCGACCTCATCGACTCTTTCCACGAGAACCCGCTCCCATGGCGTCGGGTGGAAGGGGTTCTCACCGAAGGCGCGCTCGATGGAGTGGACCTGTCCGCCCCGTCGGAAGAACGCACCGAGGTCGGCTGCGTCGGGAGATCAACTCCATGGTGGCTCATTCGCTGCACCGCCACTCCGAGAGCCCGGTGAACACTTTGGAGCGTGTCGCTCGCGCGTGATCCAGGAAATCATGAGCCATCGGTATTCTCCGTCGGGACCAGCTGCGGGGACTTACAAAGGAGAAATACCATTCCGATCCCGTCCACCGCTGCCGTTCGCGTTGGCAGCACCGAAGTGCCGAACTCATCGGCATACGTCGTCTACAAGATTGGTGGTGACCCTAGTGACTACCAATTCCTACCGAGGCGCCCAAGGAGATCCCGCACGGATACACGTGCGCATACGTGCCGAGGCTGCAGTACACGGGCACTCTCGAACCGAGCTGCAACAGCGGGGGCCTGCGGAACGAGCGGGAGGAACGTCGGGAGCAGATCTTGAGAAGCAAACGTGGTTAGCTAAGTACGCCACTCCGACAAACCTCCGAGCCCAGCTCCTGCGGTTGGCTCGGAAGCTGGAAAAGCAAGCATGGCGGCTAAGTATGCCACCCGGCGAATCTTCGGGGTTCGACACCTTCATCCATCACCGCGGATCAGATTTGTACAATTCCGAAAGATCAGTTCGGCATGATGCCGAAAAGGAAGACATTCGGCTATACCAAGCCGTACCCCAACGAGTACGAATTGATCCCGCTACCACCCAAATATCGGCTCCCTGACTTCACAAAGTTTAGTGGATCGGATGGTTCCAGCTCCATCGAGCATGTGAGCCGATATTTGGCACAGCTGGGCACGATCTCGGCATCGGACGAGCTGCGTGTGAGGTTCTTCGCACGATCCCTCACCGGATCGGCTTTCGGGTGGTACACATCGCTGCCACCGAACTCAATCCGGACTTGGAAGCGGTTGGAAGAGCGAGTTCCATGAGCGGTATCACTCGAGAGGCTTCGAGGCTGGCATTGCCGATCTAGCACAAGTACGACGAAGCGCGGGAAACAGTGTCGGGAATACATCCGGCGCTTCGGGACCATTAGGAACCGATGCTATTCGGTTCACGTAAGTGAAAAAGAAGCGGTCGAGTTGGCGGTGGTGGGTCTCTCATCATCGATCAAGGACGTGGCCTCCCAAGCGAGACTACCCTTCATTGGCGCACATGGTGCGAAGGCTGTCGGCATATGAACGGCGCCACCCGGATGTTTACCGGGACAAATTCAAGCGTGCGGTGGTCCTGGTTGAGGCGAACGAGGATGAAGGTGCTGCGGGAGATCGAGAGGTAGCAGTGGCTGAATGGACTCGGGCGGCGGGCCCCGTGTCCTGCAAGTGGGTTAAGCCACAAGGCCCTCCAAAAGGGTTCGACTTCGACGTGACCAAAAGCGAGCAGATTTTCGATCTCTTACTCACGGAGAAGCATATAAAGGTACCCGAAGGCCACAAGATCCCTACGGTGCGGGAGCTGAACGGAAAGCCATGCCGCAAGTGGCATAACACGTTCACCCACACCACTAACGGCTGCAGGGTGTGGCGTCGGCGAGATCCAAATGGCGATAGAAAAAGGGCGGTTAATTTTCAACCGATACGCCATGAAGGTCGACACACACCCCTTCCCCGCCGTTAACATGGTGGAGTATACTTACCATGGAAGGTGCCAGCCAGATTTCTCGTGCAATATCAACATGGTGGGACACTGGGCACCACTGCGGTAAGGACGGAGATGAGGGCAGCTGCTCTCATAGCAAAGACACGGAGGAAGCCGCTCCACGCGTTCGGCTCCGCCACGGCGGCAAGCGCTACGTCACGAGAGGGAGAAGTGAAGAACATAAGATATCGGCGACCTCTCTGATCACCTCCTCAACAAGTATGTGAGTCAGTATGACCAACGCCGACGATACAACGACGACGATGAAAAAGATCGTCTGGCTAGGGACGAGGAGCGATATGAGCGCCACGCCAAGGAAAAGTCGAGGGAGCAAGACGACGTGGATAGGCACTGGGACTGCCCCTTCTTCAGACACTGCTGGGATTCAGGAATGAGCCGATTGCCTACAATCGGCAATTGCCCGAGAATGTAAACAAAGGAAGAAGGATGCAGCTAACGTGTCCGTGTTCAAGCGTCTAGGGCCTCTCCCGCCTCGGAACAAGCATGCTCGAGTCCGCTCGGGTGGAAGATCTCGAGGAACTAGAGGACGATGATGAAGAAGACAAGTATCATCGGCCAAGGTGGTGCCCCGATGGGCTCAGCCGTTCCCGAAGCCGGGGTTCAGCGTCTGCGTGGGTTGGAGGAAGGCCGAAAGGTTATACCGCACACGTTGAGGAAGGCACGGCCTGATCCGGCCGCCAAAATTCAGCGAACCACTGGACGAAGAAGGTCGGCCACAAAGAAAAGAGTGGCGCCCCGGACAAAGGAAAGCCGATGATGAGACATCGGCTGGCACAAACATGGTCTTCATCCTTCCAACGGAGTTTAGCGCTCCAGGATTATACGAAGCACTCGTGGCACAAGCGGACTGCGGCCCACGGCCGGTCATCTTTGAGAAGCCACGAGAAAGAAGTTACAGGCATCTGAAGGCCCTGTACTTGCGAGGATACATCAATGGGCAGCCTGTCAACAAGATGTTGGTGGACACCGGAGCGGCGGTTAACATTATGCCATACTCCATGCTACGTCGGTTGGGACGCTCCAGCTCGGATCTGATCAAGACCAATGTAACACCGAGCGATTTCAACGGCCAAGCATCCGACGCACAAGGTGTTCCGAATGTGGATCCGACCGTAGGAAGGAAAAGCTGTCCCTACGACGTTCTTTATTGTCGACAGACAAAAGCTCCTATGCTGTCCTACTAGGGAGAGATTGGATCCACGCCAACTGTTGCATTCCATCCACAATGCACCAATGCCTAATACAGTGGGATGGAGATGAAGTAGAAGTCGTCCACGCAGATGATTCAGCCGAGATCTCGACAGCTGGCATGAACGTTTGGGAGACATCAGGCCAAGAGCCACTCTCAGGCATCAATTTGGACGACTGTGAGCGCATCGACGTGACAAAGAACGGGGTTAGGCTGGTTTTATCCACCGGCCTGACCGTGTAACAAAAGCAAACATCGATGGACGAACGTGGCGATGCCGATCCAGGTGATCTGCCCCAAGGATCTATGGAGGAACGTTACAAAACCTTCATCAAGCAAGCAACGTGGAGGCCGATTCCAGCAATCGGCCAAAATTATCCTCACCTTCCATACTGCCTGGGTTCAACGCCAATCTAATGGGAAATGGGGTTACATCGGCTAATGAGCTAGAAGAAGTCCACACTGGCCCTAATCAAGCCGATGTTCACACATAGCGCCCTGGCTAACTACAGAGCCGATTTCGACGGTTCACCGACGGAATCGGCTCGGGGGGGGGCACTTAATCGGATGAACATGCGCGGTAAAACCTTGGCTAGTCACGAAGCCGATTTCAGCGATTACTGACGAGAATCGGCTCGGGGGGCACCTAATAAGATGAGCATGTGCGATACATGTGCAGTGAGATATTGGGGGCCGATAGAAAAATCGGCCCGTAAAAAAAAAGCCGATGCACGGCCATCGACTCTAGCGCAAATTTTATGGGATCTACCAGTAGCATGTGCAAAACACAAGGATCTCTAGCTCTGTGTCAGAAGAGTTCTACTTCTGAGCCGTTGTGTGATCATCTGCAATATCGACTTTCAATGGAGGAGGGGTGATCGGCTTTGGCTGGCTCTGCATGATAGTTCTCTCAGACATGATCTAGCCCAGGTCCATTTGTCTGAATGGCGTGCCTCGTCGTCTGTTTCGCCTTGAGCGAGACTCGGGGGCAGCTGGCCTGGTGGATGCTCTGTTTTTGAAAGCCGATTGGGTGGCCATCGGCTAGTCCTGCGCCGCGATTTTCGTCAAGGGTGGTGATCCGGCGGAACTCAAACTCGTTGATCGAAAGGATGAGGGATAGATCATGAAGGCTTGATGCGCTGACATGGGCTTATTGAGCTTTGACCAAGATTGCAGTCACCTCGTGGTCGAAGAGATGAAGGGCGGATTATGAGAGACCGATGCATTGCCATCGGCTCATTGAGAATCAGTTTTAAAGAAATCGGCAAAATCAAATTGGGGAAACTTCTTCATTAATGAACAGGATTTCTTACAAAGAAGGAGCCGATTGCTCAAAGGAGGGGGAACAAAAGAAGGGTCTATTGACCAATCTACTACTGCTAGGCCTACACTAGTAGATCCTAATCTACGGGCCATCGCTGCCCTCGTCGTCATCCTTGGAGCTCTCATCGGCACTACGCCGATGGGCTCCTCGTCGCCGCTCCCGTAGCCCTCTACGGGAGCTTCATCCTCCTCTTCATCATCGTCTCGCTGTCGTCGTCCCACCACATGCGGAGGCGTTTCGCCGGCGGGTAGCCCTCGAGGGAGTCGTCGTCGTCGTCGTCGTCTTCCTTTTCCTCTTCTTCAGAGGAGGGACAGCCGTCCCAGGGGAACAGGTCATCCTCGTTTTCCGATTCCAGTTCCCCGTCGGCGAGGAACTGGAGATCTTCATCCCCACTGGTCAAGGACTGGTCGTCCTCGGACCAGATGGAGGAGGCGTGGTCTTCCTGGTCCCATTCTTCTGGTGCGCGGATGTCCTCCGGCGTCTCGCGGGAGGAGGAAGACCCATAGGAGAGGCTGGAGGAGGAAGAGGAGGCAGAAGACATGGTGGCGCAGGAGGGTTTTTTGGGTGCTAATGCGAGGGGGATGAAGAAGCGAACTGTTTAGAACAGTTAAATAAAAGGGGATATGAGGGAGATTCAATGCCACGGCGGTTCCGAGGAAGTGGTGCCCAACAGAAAAATTTCGCAGAAGTGGAAGGGGCAAGGCATCATGATGAAGGATTCTGCGGCGGTTTCTGCTCTGCCACGACATGACCCGACGAAAGAAAACGTGATGATTTTGGAAATGTCATTTCCAAAACAGGGGGGCATGTGTTATCACCAGAATTTGACCGAGTCAGAGGTGGGCCGCGATCAAGATGGGTTTGAAGAATATATATAGAAGAAATACGTGAATCGGCCTTACATGCAAAGTCTGGGCTAATTTGCCCGTGTATTTGTACCATAGTAGGATATGTGTCGGTTAGGAAATAGAGTTTTACCCGTGCACGGTTAGGTGCACGCTTGAATTAGAAAGTCCCCTGGACTATAAATATGTATCTAGGGTTTATGGAATAAACAACAACCAACGTTCAACACAAATCAATCTCGGCGCATCGCCAACTCCTTCGTCTCGAGGGTTTCTCCGGTAAGCACCATGCTGCCTAGATCGCATCTTGCAATCTAGGCAGCACAAGCTTATTACGTTGTTCATGCGTTGCTCGTGCTGAAGCCTTTTTGATGGCGAGCAACGTAGTTATCTTAGATGTGTTAGGGTTAGCATTGTTCTTCGTATCATATGTTGTCGTAGTGCAACCGTTATACATCTAGCCGCCCTTACACCTATCTTAGGTGTAGGGGCGGCACCACCTTGATCATTGTTTAGTAGATCCAATCCGTTACGGTTGCTCCTTGTTCTTCAAGGATTAGTTTAATATTCGCAATAGTTAGGCCTTACAAAGGGTTGGAGGATCCAGCGGCGTGTAGGGTGTAGTTTGCTAGCCCTAGATAGGATGTTCTGGGGATCAACCTCGTGTTGGTTTTTAGGCCCTGTCTAGGATCGGCTTACGATCACCGTACGCGAGCGCGAGGCCCAATCGTGAGTAGGATGATCCGATTATGCGGTGAAAACCCTAAATCGTCGTAGATCGCTTTAGCTTTATCTTGATCAAGCAGGACCACCATATATTCGTACACCCCGTACGAATCATGGGTGGATCGGCTCTTTGAGCCGATTCACGGGACAACTCGAGAGCCGATCGAGGCTCGTATTTAACGTTTACGTGTATGCCATGCAGGAAACTAAGCGAGGCATCATCCAACACCTTCCCGACCAGGTATAGGTCAGGTGGCACGCCCTTGCGATAGCATCAGACGTGTGACCAGAAGGCTTTGCGGGCCGTCGCTCTGAGGGACTGGGGCCAGCCGCAGCCCTAGTTGTTCCCGGCTCTACGGTGTTGCCAGTCGCTGCCCGCCAGTGGGTTTCTGACCGCAACAGTTTCCTAGGAGAGTGACTTTATAACTTCTAAGGTTGTAGATGTGTTGTTGCTACTAGGGAGAAAACAACAATATTTTATCCAAGGGTAATTCTATGGTTTACTTTACACACATTGCTATTTACTGTTTCCAAGCATCGAATCACCGTTTATTTACTGTTTTACTGCATGTTTACTTTCTGCCATATTTATTTCAGATTGTTATTACCACTCATATTCATCCATATCAATTGCATTTTATTATCTCTTCGCCGAACTAGTGCACCTATACATCTGACAAGTGTAATGGGTGTGTTGGGGACACAAGAGACTTCTTGTATCGTAATTGCAAGGTTGCTTGAGAGGGATATCTTTGACCTCTACCTCCCTGAGTTCGATAAACCTTGGGTGATCCACTTAAGGAAAACTTGTTGCTGTTTTACAAACCTTTGCACTTGGAGGCCCAACAATGTCTACAAGAATAGAAGCGTGCGTAGACATCAAGCTCTTTTCTGGCGCCGTTGCCGGGGAGGTAAGGTAAAAGGTACTCACATCCTCTGGCTACTAAGTTTTTTAGTTGCTGGTGAGTGCTCGAAGTTATTTCCTTTAGATTCTGCAATTTCATCTTTTTGTTTCTTGTTTTTATTTTCACTAGTTAGGCTTAATGGAAAACAACAACAAAATTAGAGAGCTTTATAGTATTTATCTTGAGTTAGGACATGATGTGTTTGAAGAGAAAATTAAAAAAGCTATGGAACTTTAGTTGCATGCTGGTAGCAATGTTATTAGTATGAATTCTTTGAACACCATCATTGCTAATGCTATGGAAAATTCTAAGCTTGGGGAAGCTAGTTTTTTTATGAAAATGATCTTTTTAGTTCCCCAACTTTTGAGGAGGAAATTTTCTATGATGATACTATGCCTCCAATATATGATGATTACAATGATGATTATGTTATTTTCAGCCCACCTACTATTGAGGAGAAAAGTAATTATGATTACAATATGCCTCCTATATTTGGTGATTATGGTGATGAGAATAATAATGATAGCTATTTTGTTGAATTTGCTCCCACTACAATTAATAAGAATGACTATGCTTATGTTGGGAGTAGTGATTATTTTATGCATGTGGCTCATGATAAGATTGCTTTATGTGATGGTTATATTTTTGAGTTTATTCATGATGCTACTGAAAGTTATGATGAGAGAGGAAAATATGGTTGTAGAAGTTTTCATGGTACTAAAGCACCTCTCTATATGGTGGAAGTTTTGAAGTTACTCTTATCTTATCTTCTTATGCTTGTCACTTTGTTCTTTGTGGATTTATTTGTGTACAAGATTCCTATGCATAGGAAGTGGGTTAGACTTAATTTTTTTTTATGTTTGCTTCTTGATGCTCTCTTTTACTTCAATTCATATTCCTTATGTGAGCATCTTCTCAAACTACTGTGCCTAGCTGAAAGGCGTTAAAGAAAAGCGCTTATGGGAGACAACCCATTGTTTTATTTCTGTAATTTTTCTTTTGTTGAGTCTTGAAAGTTATTACCTCTGTAATAACCTCTCCTTATTATTTTTATTTTGTTTTTGTACCAAGAATAGCTTCTAATTGGAAGAAAGTAAGATTTGGGGAAGTTGCCGTCGTGAAAAAAGATTATGTGTTGTTACATTAAAAATTAGTAAAAATAGCAAGAGCAGAATTTTGAGCTGTCATTTTTTATGCGTATGCCCCAGGTTATTGTTTCGTTAGTTGACCACTTTTCGAGATAAGCAACGGAGGATTTTCAAAAAAATCAATCTTTACCTGCTGTTCTGTGTTGACAGATTTCTGCACTATTTGCATTTGCCCCTTAAATCTCTTTCTTTTTTGAGTTCTTTTGATCAAAGAGCTTTTTGAAAGGTTGCTACAGTAGTTAATGCTTTAATAGGTATTTGATATATGTTAGTACTGAAGCCAAGTGGATTTATTTATTTTGATTGTACTAATGTTGCTAATAGAGAATTGTGTGAAGTTTTGTACGAAGGAAGTTTTCAAGTGTAGGTAGAGAAGAATGATGTGATGAGATGAAGAATGGACAAAATCCCAAGCTTGGGGATGCCCCCGCACCCAAAGAAATATCCAAGAGGTACAAACGTCAAAGCTTGGGATGCCCAAGGCATCCCCTCTTCATCAACAAAGCAACAGGTCATCTCTCTATGGGCTATATTTTTATTGCTTCATACACTATGTGTTGTTCTTGGAGCATCTTTTTTTTTTTAGTTTTATTTTATTTTGTTTGTTGTAGCATATGGTTGGATCCTAGCATTCTTGTGTGGGAGAGAGACACGCTCTGTTTTAATTGCATAGAATGCTCTAGTTTTCGCTGTTATTGTTCTGCGAGTGTTCTAGTTTTCTAGTACTGCGTTTAGCTCTTGTCCTTTCACTTGAATTTTGTTCAGAGCTCGTTAGTATTATTTATTTATGTATGATAAAGCTCTCTGGTCCATATTGTCTTTCATCTCTGAGAGTTATTTCAAATAAGTTGATTGGTGTTGGATACGAGTAAATTTTTTCATGATTATAGTGATGCAAAAGGAAGCTTGTCTAGACTGTGGCATAGACTTTGGCATGTAATGTTGGATGTTATTCTTGTCTTATGCTTAATATTTGTTGTTTTAGCATGACTTGTTTCAAATGGCTGAGAGTGCATACTGTATCATTTCAAGAATCATGTGTCGTTTCTATCATAAAAGCATAATATTGTGGCATTCTTCTTTGATGCTTTATTGGGATGACTTGGCGCATGCTTATACCATGTTATGATTATAACCAGTCAACTAAAACCTCTATGATCATTTAATATTTGACTTGTAATATCACTTTATGCTTTGATTGATAATGTTTTGTCGCTATGCATGATTATGGCCATTACTGCTCTCTTAGTTGGTCGCTCCCAGTCTTTTGCTAGCTTTCGCATGTGTTGAGTATGATCTCTACTCGTGCATCCAACCACCATGAAACAAAGTTTGCCAATTGTGTCCACCATGTCTACCTAGTAGCATTATTGCTATTCCAAGTAATTCATCATGTTTTTATTTATCTTTCAAATTAAATTTTGGCATGAGAAAATTAGTCAGTAAAGCTCTCACGAACTTGATGGCACATTTACTTTCTTGTACTTAATAAATTTGATCATTGTGCCTATCTTATGAAGTTTGTCTGTTTGCAAATTGCGATTTGTGAGTTAGTAGAACCATGCTTTCATGGGGAACACTTTCGACATTGCACTTACATTTAGTTGATGTCATGTTCTTTTGTTTATGGATGCCTAGCGGTGCGAAATAAAATGGAAACTTGTAAATCCATGAAGTTTGTATATGAGTTAGAGAAACGCCTGGGCCGCTAATATAAGCCATGCATCATTCATGGTGGAAATTTACAGCTAAGCCACAGTGAGCATTCTATGAAGCATTTGCAATAAAAAGTTATACCCGTAGTAAATAAAAAATTGTTGAGATGCTCATTGTCTGTTTGTCTTATTATTTTGGCAGGGGATTGCTCTTACAAGAGTACCTACATATCATCAGGCAAGAGGTACCCCGTTGGCGGTTCTCAATGATACATGTATACTTACAATGACAAGAACTTATTTGGGACCTAAGTTGAGTAGCATGAGGTTTAGATACTCGCATTCAAGGGGCATGAGATTTTCAACTTGTGATTTGCAAGCATATAGCTCAGTTTTTACTCACATTAAATTTAACCATTCAAGATGCTTATGATAGGGGCAATGAGAGCTCAAAGCTAATGAGTACCATACTTTTTGGAAGGTTTATAAAACTTGTTTATCTTGCTTACTCTGCAAATAGTCTCTCTTTTACTATTATGTTGAGTCTTCATCTTATATTTTACTAGTATGCACCAATTAAGAGAGTATAGTTGTCATTCTCAGTGCACTGTGCATAGTCCCAAAATTATTTTTGATTGATTCATCATTGTGCTATTGCTTGTTCTTAAATTACTTGTATCTAGTCACCCTTTGAACTTTAAAGGTGTGCTTGCATTTATGTTTTGCTATTCCATAATGACATGTTGAGTACCACTTTTTTATGTTTTATCTATGCTCATAAACAAACAGTTGCTTTCGATGCACTAGTATTCATGATCCTTTCTTTGAGTTACTCCTCATGTTATAACATACTACCTCCGTTTCAAGGAATAAGGCGCCCTCGTTTTACGAGTTTTTTGTTTGACCAAGAATAACTTCAAATAGATAAAGATTGTTTGTATGAAATTAGTATCATTAAAAAGTACTTTTCAATACGAATCCAACGATACTATATTCATATAATATAATGAAGATTTTGTTGCTCAATTTTTATGGTCAAAGTTCGTCTTGGAATACGCGTGCGCCTTATTCCTTGAAACGGAGGTAGTAGTTGCTAAGTTCTATTGTTAGAACTATATCTATATTGCCTATGTTTAGAGTACCTTGATCCCAGCTCACAATGCTTTACATGCTTGATCAAGATTGTGTTGGGTGCATCTCACCTCAAAAATTATTTTGTTATCACTTACCTACTCGAGGACGAGCAGAAGTTAAGCTTGGGGATGCTTGATAGGTCTCAAACGTATCTATAATTTTTGATGCTCCATGCTTGTTTTACACCAATTGCTATATGTTTTGTTTACACTTCGTGGCACTTCTATGCGTTTTCCGGAACTAACCTTTTGACAAGATGCCACGGTGTCAGTTCCCTGTTTTCTGCTGTTTTTGTATTTCAGAAAAGTTGTACAGGAAATATTCTCAGAATTGGACGAAACGAAATCCAAAGTTCCTATTTTTCCCGGAGCGAATATGGAGTCCAGAGCATAGACGGAGGAGGGCCACAGGGTGGCCAGACCATGCCTAGGCGCGGCCTGGCCCTGGCCCGCACCTAGGGGTGGTATGGGGCCACTAGGCCTCCACCGACCTCGCCCTTCCACCTATATAAAGCCCCCGATGCAAAAACCCTAAATATACCAACCTCCACCCACGAAAAGTTCCGTAGCTCCGCCGCCGTCACAGACAAGATCCTGGGGACAAAAGTCTCTGTTTTGGCACCCTGTCGGAACGGGGAATCGCCCCCGGAGCCATCTCCATCGAATCCATCACCA
This sequence comes from Lolium rigidum, assembly GCF_022539505.1. Classification (NCBI taxonomy): domain Eukaryota; kingdom Viridiplantae; phylum Streptophyta; class Magnoliopsida; order Poales; family Poaceae; genus Lolium; species Lolium rigidum. The sequence continues at coordinate 134,461,603 of NC_061509.1, read as the reverse complement.
TCTCCATTGCCGTTGCTGACTCCCATGATAAGGAGGGAGTAGTTCTCCCCCGGGGCTGAGGGCTCTACCGGTATCTATGTGGTTTAGCTCTCTCCCATGGTGTGATATTTATGTGACCATGAGCTTTGTAATCTAGATGTCGTTATGCTATTCAAGTGGATTTTACTTATGTGATCTCCGGAGACTCCTTGTCCCACGTGTGTAAAGGTGGAGTGTGTGCACTGTGTGGGTCTCTTAGGCTATATTTCATAGAATACTTGTTCACTGAATTATGATTTGAGTTGGATGTCTCTATGAAATTTTGGTGTGTTAGTACCTCCTATGAATGCTCAAAGTGCAGCACGGGGTGTTCATTAGTACTTGGGAATACATCTTTAAGGTTTGCTTTTGCAGTCCTACGCGGTGAATTAGTGTCCGTTATCCAACCGGAGATTAGTTCAGAGTAGCATAGTGAAGTGCTTATAATTATATTCCTTTATGATATCGTTGTTGAGAGTGACCACTAGTGAAAGTATGATCCCTAGGCCTTGTTTCCAAGCATCGGATCACCGTTTATTTACTGTTTTACTGCATGTTTACTTGCTGCCATATTTATTTCAGATTGTTATCACCACTCATATTCATCCATATCACTTGCATTTTACTATCTCTTCACCGAACTAGTGCACCTATACATCTGAAAAGTGTATTAGGTGTGTTGGGGACACAAGAGACTTCTTGTATCGTAATTGCAGGGTTGTTTGAGAGGAATATCTTTGACCTCTACCTCCCTGAGTTCGAAAAACCTTGGGTGATCCACTTAAGGGAAACTTGCTGCTGTTCTACAAACCTCTGCACTTGGAGGACCAACACTATCTACAAGAATAGAAGCGTGCGTAGACATCGCATGCTAATGGCAATTTTATTAGTACGAATTCTTTGAACACCATTATTGCTAATGCTATGGAAAAGTCTAAGCTTGGGGAACATTAAAACTAGTGCAAGTAAAGTAATTGTTGTGCAGTGAAGTGAAGTGAAATGGAGTAATTAGTCTTTTTAGTGTTTCTTCTAAGGAGGAGCCATGAATAGGTGCAGCCATTTACGTGAGAAAATTCACCCCTAGTGATTGATCCCAAAGCCAATTAAGAGAAAACAAGGGAAATATTAAGACATGAAGTCCAACCTCCACATTGAGATCTAAGGTCCCCATGATAATACCCCCGTTGATTAACCATGAATTAATTGAATATGTATCTCTAAGACTTGGGATTCGGTTTCTGTCAACTCCGGCTATCCCTCATCCTATCAACATGCAACAGTGACAACCTTGTGCATCCCCCAACATATGTGTACACTCATATGTTAGTACAACAATATCATCATAGAAGATAACATATACTTGTATGCAACCAACAACAAACTATATCAAAATTGCCAAGAACAAGTCACTACTCAAACATAGGCATAGAGGTGCAAAATATCATGGGAAAGTGATAGAGTGCAATACACATCATGTTTGCCAAGAGATTACAAAGGGGTAGATGATGATGTGGCTGTACATGTTGAGGAAGATGTTATGAAGCTGTTGGTGATGAAGAGCGTCCCGTGGAGGAGATGGTGATGGGTGACACCGTGGCACCCCTTGTGGAGGGCGACACCCAAGGGGGGGGGGGTGCCCTAGGGGGCAGCTTACCCTTGGCCCTCCTTCTTCCTTGGCCATGGTGATGATATTGAGGAGCTCCCCCCTTGGCGGCTGCCAAGGGGGAGAAAATTCGTGATAATGGTTGGCTCCCTCCAAAAGTAGGGGTTTCCCTCAATATATTGAGGTGGAGATGCAATTTTGGCCATAGGATGGATGCCCGTTTGATAGGAGGGCTCTTAGGCACCTCTATAACCTTCCTAGGACTCCCCTATGTCTTTCATGAGCCTATAAAGTCGTGGTTTGACCGAACCCATCAAGTATGACAATAGTTAGTGTCAATCAAGTCACCAATTTTTGGAATCCTGAAACTGCTTCTGGACCCTTCAGTAATCCAGGCAAATCTAAGGCATAAAGACTCCGATTGGGGTGAATTTTATGTCTGAAATTAAGTGCAAAATCCCCACAAATTTGTCAATTGACACTTTTTAATTTAATTAGTCGATGTCTTCAGGGTCTACCGTGGCGATCTTCGAAAAAAAATTCTGCAGGGACAAATTCCGGGAAACTCCAGATTCACCATAATGACCGTTTTCCTTCCATATTTGCCTATTTCCTACACAACAAAGTAGAAAAAGTAACTTGTGCACTTTTACAACTATTAATAGGTTAGTACCAATAAATATAATAAAGTTACATAATAATAATGATTTTGACACAATAAACTACAAAGTTCATGTATGCATTTACAATGCATCACATGACCTCGGGTGTGAAGAAGTTTGGAAGGAGGAGCACAGTTATGCTCCTCAGCAAATTCTTCCCTCGGTGCGGCAGGACTAGCCTTGGGCTTGTTCTTGCTGCCACACGGGCAGCCACAACCACACTTCTCCGCTACCCCTCCCACACACACACATTAATGGGGGAGCGATCTTGGGCTTGTTCTTGCTCCCAAGCGGGCGCCCACGACCACACTTCACCACCGCCTCCGACGATTTGGCAGCATTAGAGAGGATCTTATCCTTCCCCAACTAAGGTTTGCAAACGCTCCAAATCTACATTTCCCGGAGGATGGCAGTGAATAGATCTAGGGAAGAAGAGATATCAACAATGAAGATAATGGGAGAAAAAGCTGTTTAGGTCTTCCTTTATATAGTACTCCCTCCGTTCTCTTATAATTGACTCAAATTTAGTATAAGTTTGTACTAAATTCGAGTCAATTAAAAAAGAACGGAGGGAGTACTATGGAAGGTACATGTTACCGTAGATTTAATCTACAAGCTAGGAAATCGCATCCGCTGCGCTCTGCCAGAAATTTTCCGTGCTTGCAACATGATGTAAATCCCGACGGACGCGTTAGGTACCCTTACCACAAGCTAGAGATCGACTCGATAAGACCTCCGCGGTATGAGTCGAGTTACAGGTTCGAGTCCATGGACTCGAGTTTGAAGTAAGCTGATGTTGTTTTTGCCTATGAGCAATTAGCTAGTCCCCGATCCGTCGAGAGCACCAGACATGTTACGCCCTATGATTTTGAACCTTATACATATGTCGATTGTGTGACGCTGGATTGATGCTCTTCCGGGTCAGTGGTTTAACTCGATAAGCATGTCGACTGCGACCGTATAGCCTTTACCTGATACTCTTCCAGGTTGGTAGTGTCACCTTCTATACCGGTCGACTTCGATTGAGCTCATGACTGCTAAAGTCTCTACGCTTGTTTCTGACTCCCCTAGACAGTCGGGGGCTACTGACGTGGGCATACCCTATCGGGTACCCACTATTACCATACATGGTGCGATCCAACCGAAGGCCCATGAAGCCCAAGACAAAATGATAACTAAAGCCTAAGAACCTGGCGTGCAACACAAGCACTAGCCCATACAAGGGTATTCGAACATGTATCCGACCCAAAGTCCTGAGACATCGCCTCCTATATAAGGACCAGGAGGGATCGATGCGGAGGACAGATCCAAGATACGTAACCTAGAACACGCCATATCCATCACAAGGACATTATAACCCTAATCATCCTCAACCAAGAGCAGACAAGAAGCACGTAGGGGGCTGAAGCTAGGTAAATCGTGTCCCGTGTGTTGTGTTGTTTGTACGCCAACGAATCCACAAGCGCATCCTCTTCCTTAAAACCCAAGTCCATAACTTATGGGCATTACTTTGGTGCCCCCACGTCAACGACGGCCTCCGAAGGTGAATCACGCGTACGTCTCTACGACGAGCAACGTGGCGATGGTGATGGCCTTTCTCTTTGGTCATTTGGACGACGAGGAGTAGACGGCGGGTGACCCTGGTGTTGACGGCGCTTAAAAAATTGCAGCTCCTAGATCACATTTGGAGGGTGAACTTGGGACACTAGGCGGTCCGTTCTATCGGGGTGTGTGTGATGGTTTTTCCAGGCGAAAGCTCAGCGTTTTGACGCCAATGGTGACGATGTTTGTGGGTGTTGCACCCCTCTTGGGGGCACCATTGTGGGTACCTTCTCCGCGCTAGGTCTCTGGGTGAAAAACCATTGACCGTCGGTCTCGGCGATGGCGGTGCGGTGCGTTGTTACCCTTTTGGGGTGTTGTCGTGGAGCTCTGATCTTCTTCAATCTAGTTTATCTTTGATCTCCTGTATAAGAGGGTCTCCTCACTTTGTATCGATTCGACTATTACTGTTTTATTTTTAAAGCGAGACGAAAGCATGTTTTAAGGAATATTTAACTTGAGCATAATATCATGGCCATCTCCTCTCCTGCCCAACTCTCCTCCTCTTCTTCGCCACGACAAAACCGCAAGTAGCGACTGTTCATGCGCGGAGCAGGCGCTGAAGAAAACAAGGCGATAGTCGACAAAGCTCGCAAAGTCAAACCCCATACCAAAAGTCACTGCTGCGGTGGGCTGACGCGCCGTGCCATTAATAAACGCCCCTCCAAACCGTGGACTTTGCCCATTTCCCACCCCCACTCCTTTTTTCCTCTCCAAAAACAAATTACTAAAAAAAGTTGTCGCGCACCAAACGGGAAAGAAAGCGCGGCCGTCTCTCTCCGATCAATCAAATCCACATCGGCATAACCACCGAAAACCACTGGATTCCTGCTTCCTACCCCCGCCCCGCCCCTCCCTGTCCGGCCGCCATCACGCCGCCGGTGAGAGGTACCTGTCTCCTGCGCCGTGACGCGGGCGCTGCCATCGTGCCACGCATTCTCGGGGCAGCTGTCTCGTGTCGACGACCAGATATAATCTGGTGTTCTTCTTCATTTTTAATCTCTCCCTCTGTCTCGGACGCCGGCTTCCTTGACTAATCGGCGAGAGAATCGCCGTGGCGTTGGGCGACCCTGCCCGGTCTCTTCCATTCGGTCGGTGCTACATGGCCGGATAGTTGTTCATCTTCCCCGTCGTCTGGTCCTCTTCTCGCGTTAGTTGGCGCCTCGTCAACGCCAAGGCTGGGATTACACAATTCTTCGTCGCCACCGTCGCCGGATTCCTGTGCCGGAATTTTGAGTCGATCCATCCTCAATTCAGCATCTAGCTCGCGGGTGTGCAGTCGCGCCGTCAGCATTGCCTGCCATGGGCGGCGTCTGCTCGGCGGGGATCACCGGTGACAGGTCGCCGGTGGAGCTCTCCTTCAGGGCCTTCTCTGGGTTCGTGGTGGACCAGGAGTTCAAGGCCTTCTCAGTGCCGGCCGGCAAAGCGCATGGCAAGAACAAGACCACGCCGATCGAGGAGGCTGACGGGTTGAGCTTCTCCGAGAAGGGCTCGCCCCCGTCTACCAGCGGCCAGGCTCGCCGATCGGTTTCCAACGATTCGCACCTGACCCGAGCCCCATCGGAGAAGCACAAGGCCGCGAAGCCCAGGCTGAGCACCTCCGGCAAGGCAAGTCTTACTCTTACCCTGTCCACGCATTGCAAGCATTATGCATTTATACACTGCTCTTGCGATGAGTCCAGATGGTGTGCCACATTGTGCTCTCTACAGAGCTGCATGAACCAGAACTTGATCATACATTAGATTCTGTAATTGTCCAGTTTTGTTTTGGCACTCCAAGTCTACATTGGGTTAATGAATACACTGCCTGCAGACACTTTTCAGATTAGTTCAAGCCATCAATTTTACTGTAATCTCACAGTGCATCCTTTCTGTTTTTTTGCAGGTTTCAGACAGAGCGTCAGTGTTTGGTAGAGCGAGTACCTCAGCGGTGCAGGTTCTCGACACACTGAGCAGCGGCATGTCAAGCTTGAGCACCGGAGGAGGTGGGTTCGCGTCCGGGCCGCCCACGAAGGGGAACCGTGTGTCGATCCTCGCATTTGAGGTCGCCAACACAATAGTGAAGGGCATGACCCTCATGCAGTCCATGTCCAAAGAGAACCTCAAGTATCTGAAGGAGACGGTGCTCCGATCACAAGCTGTACAGCGTCTAGTCTCGAGCGACGTGGATGAGCTGATGAGGATCGCCGCAGCAGACAAGAGGTTTGCCGCAGATGCATTAATTGATGCTTGCTAGTCTCTTTTTGTGTGTTGCAGTTTTGACATCCTGGTTTAATTTGCCCCTTTCACCAGGCAAGAGCTGAGAGTGTTCTCGCGAGAGGTGATCAGATTTGGTAACCGTTGCAAGGATCCCCAGTGGCACAATCTTGATCGCTACTTTTCCAAGTAGGTTGTCACGCACTGTTTTCCATGCCTGAGCGATTGACCTGTTATCAAAGTTCTTTTGTTTGAGGTTAAACACTGATACTGTATCAAAGTTTGACGAGCATGGTTCCACTCTCTTCTCTGTTTCCAGGCTAGAATCCGAAATTATACCCCAGCCAAACTTAAAAGAAACAGCAAAAGCAGAGATGCAGCAGCTGATGACCCTTGTTCGGCACACGGCTGTGAGTACATTACGCTCTGAAATATCTTTTAGGTGTCTGACTGAATGGAAAACTGAGTTTGGCATTATCCCTGATGTTTGCATGAACTGCAATCTTTCTGCGCATCGTTTACTCCTTTGCTCTGTTTGACCATTCATTCTAGCTTTCCTGATGCAGTTGCTGCTTCATTTTTCTGGATCGTAGGATCTCTACCATGAATTACATGCATTGGATAGGTTTGAGCAAGACTATCGCCGTAAACTGGAGGAGGAGAAACAGTCAGTTGTATTTGAAAGAGGTAAATCTTTCATCATAAGATATCTCTGGCTCATGTAGCTTAAGATGCTATTCCAAAACCAAGCCAGCGGTATATTGCCAACAGAAGCTTATGACTGCAATTGATGATCAGGGGACACTGTTCAGATTATAAGACAAGAATTGAAGAGCCAAAGGAAGCATGTACAGAACTTGAAGAAAAAATCTCTTTGGAATAAGATACTTGACGATGTAAGTAATTTTTACTGAAATTTTGAATAAACTAAATCACATAGATAGTCAAATATTTGGCAAAAAAAATATAGATAGTCATATCTTTCCAGTCATTTGTGCTTTATGGTTCTCATAATTTAAATCATGCAATTTGCTCCTATTATCAGGTCATGGAGAAGCTTGTAGAAATTGTTCATTGCTTACATGTTGAGATTCAAGATGCTTTTGGGCCTTGTGGTATTGCCTACTTCCTCATTCTTGTCATTTATGCATTTAACATTGTTATAACCTGTTATTCTGTTAATAAGTTTTTGTGGTACATATAGATGGAGGTGTACAATTGGATGAATCTTCCGAGAGCCATCAGACATTAGGATCAGTTGGCCTATCGTTGCACTATGCAAATATCATTTTGCAGATTGATAACATCGTAAGTTTCTTCGTGTTATTCACATATCTCGTGCCACCCTTTCCTTTCTTCTCCTAACCTTTAAACTTTCCTGCTACTCCATCCGTCCCATAAAACATGTCTGAGATTTGTCTAAATTTGGATGTATCTAAACACCAAATAGTATCTAGATACATCAAGCTTTTTACAAAGCTCCGACATGTTCCATGGGACGGAGGGAGTATATTTAATACGTTCTGTTTAAAAATAAAGCTATGTGTTCTCATATATTTTCTTCATAAGATATATTTTCCTTTAGGTTTTAACAACTGGGTTATGCTGAAAGTAGCAACTCAAGATTGACCGTAATGCTCTTTAAGAAAAAGCAAATTCTATATTTTTTCCGAGTTATGGGACAAAACATAAAGTACATAAAGATTAATGTTCAGAAAGTCTGTTAGGCCGGAGATCTTTTTTGATACTTCAGAGGTTTCTTTTGCAACTCTTACTTTCATGTAGCTAGAAGGCTAGCCTTTGCATAATCACGAACCTGTGCCTTTTGCGCTGAATAATTGTAATTGTAGCTGAGTGAAAGATGGTAGCAGTCCCACTAGTTATCAGCTCTATCGCCAGGGAGATGTGAGTAGTTCTGACTGTACAAGCTGTGAAACATACTTTGAGTGAGATGCCCAGTATCTAAAAAGTAGGAGCAGTTGTTGAATAATTATGGAAACAGTTCACTAAACTTTTTTTTTTGTGATCTAAGGTTTCCCGGAGCTCTGTTCCCCCGCAAAGTACACGAGACACACTGTACCAAGGGCTGCCTCCAAATGTCAAGTCTGCTCTTCGAACGCGATTGCAAACATGCCCAGAGCCTCAAGAGGTATTTCGGTGGATGTTGTAAAACAAATAGCATGGCGCCATGTATATATGAACTACATTGGCCAATTCAAACCTTGGAGCTCATTTTAGTAAATCTGCATTTTCTTTTCCTTCCTTGTCAGGTTCCAATCACCCAGACCAGATCCTCCTTGGAGAAAACATTGCAATGGATCGTCCCTGCCGCCAGTAACACGGCAAGGTACTTCAGTTAGCATCCCAAAATAGATTCAAACAGAAACTGATTCTTGTGACTCTTATCCTGGGATTGATTGATCCGTTGCTCACCTTTGTTAATCTATATGCTGTATATTCATCAGAGCACACCATGGATTCGGATGGGTCGGCGAATGGGCAAACACAGGGTGAGATATATATGCTGCTCTCACCAATTTGCCATCCATTCATCTGTTGCGAGAATACTCATCTGGATTTCTTGGACTAATAATTTCCCAACAGTAGGAATGATCTGATGCGGAGGACACCCGGCCACCCCGAGGTGCTCAAGATCGAGACGCTTCACCACGCGGACAAGGCCAAGGCGGAGGCGTGCATCCTGGAGTTGGTGGTGTGGCTCCACCGCCTCATCAGCTACAACAATGGCAGCAGCCTGGCCGGCCCAGGAGGCAGATCCCCCGCCCGCTCTCCGCCGGCCTCCACGGCGCCCAGGCCGCCGCCCAGCAAGCCGGCACTGCTCACGAGGGAGGACCGGGAGATGCTGCAGGAGGTGTACATGCGGCGGCAGCGGGGGGCTCCCGGAAAGAGCAAGAGCCAGGAACTCACGTCGACGACGGCCGCCGCCCGCAGGTCGTCGGCGGCGGCGGCGCTGAACAAGGACGACAGGCTGAGCAAGAGCAGCAACCACTCTCTGTTCCTCCTGGCGAGGCGGCCACACGCCGTGGCGCCCGTCGCCGTCGGCTTCGACATCGATGGCATCGAGGCGCGGGGCGTCATCGGCAGAGCGGACGTCCAGAAACAATCGTGAAACGGAACATCTTTTCATCCTCGCCGTTGTATATAGGCCAAAGCACGAGAAACCATGAGCTCGTACATAGCATTAGCAAAGTGTGAGAAGTGAAATTCTAATATTTTGGGGGTTTCGATACTTGGGTTCGGTTTTTCTGCTTTTGCACCTGTACCGCTGCTTGTTCTTTTTTAACATGAAATACTCGTGCTCCATTAAAACACGCCAATACGGGTTACAGAAGAAGGGTAGCTCATCATCCAGAGAAAATGATCTTCATGGGCTACATTAACATCCAATGCCGCTAATTTATGTGCAGGCTTGTTAGACCCCTAGGGGCATACACCACCAGAACATCAATAAAACACATAGACAATTAAAATGTCATATTGCTGATGAGGAAACCAAGAGAACCCGAGTCATAAGTTGTAGTTGTCATACCAGTTTTAAGATTGACACAGTATGTCTCGAAAATAACCATCTGATCGGCAACCTGAATGGCATTGACAAGCGCAGTCGTTTCAGACTGAAATGCGTCATTTACATTGGACAGAGATCCAGCCATCGCAAACTCAACATCATTTGAACTGTCTCTACCGATAAGACCCCAACCCCCATCTTTGTGGTATCATAAAAGGCAGCATCAATGTTGATCTTGACAAAACCTACAAGCGGTTGTTCCCAATTACAAACGACCAAAGAAGGATCAGGCTACTTCTTATTTTCCATGTGGTACCTCCATTCATCAACGTGTCTCCTAACAGTGAACTGAAATTCTTCCACCATCAAATACTTTTCTCCATGGTTTCCTCTATTTCTTTCAGTCCACCGCCAACAGCAGAGAAGAGCAACAATTAGTAACTTCTCTGCCTCTGACAACGAAAGTATTTCCTGTAGTGTTTCCCCAGAGCTGATTGGCAAGGCAACAACTTCAAGCGGACATCCTCCAACAAGAGTGCACGCCATCTATGCTTAGAAGATTTGCACTTCAGAAAAAGATGTCCACCATCCTCAAAAAGCTTATGGCAAATGGCACATCTAGTATCTAACTCAACAACTTTTCATGCAATATTCATGTACAAAGGGTG
>NC_061509.1:134400935-134451228 GCF_022539505.1 Lolium rigidum | reverse complement strand
ATCTCCACTACTTTAAAAGAGCGAGAGCGTCCCATCCAACCAATCCCAACCCTTCAATTGAAATATCCAAAGGCTGAAATCTGTTGCATCTTTGATGCGAGACCAACCCACCCCTCCACTAAAAAAAACGCAAACGTGCCTAACCGCACCTCCTGCTCACGATCCATGATTTCCTTTTTTTTCCTCAAATCACGTAACTGAAGCTGTGCGCCCGCAGATACAAGCCCTACGCACGCCGATGACAGCACCGTCGCCGTCGCGGCCCCGTCGCCGCCGCGCTTGTTCCTGCCAGCCGCTAAGCTTGATCCCGCACGATGCGTACGACACCTCGCGCATGGCCGCCTGCTCTGCACCGTCGGGCGCCGACCGCTGCCACCTGCGACGCCATCCACCGTCGTGCCCGCACCACCCTTCCCGCATGGCCGCTGCTCGAACCACCAGGCGCCGACCGCCGCCACTTCGCGCAGTCCGCCGTCGCGTCCCCTGCACTAGCCTCCAACCGCTGCCAAGGCTTCATCTCTGAATGCTTCTTTTGAACTCTGCAAAATCAAGGTTTGATTTCAAAATTACAGAACACCGCCATCTACTTTCTCATGTTATCTTGGTATTACCGGTCATTCTGGATTTTTAAACCACAACCATAATTGTTCGATTAATTGTCGGGTACTTTTCTTGGACAGATCATAATGTAATCTTCTAGCCACAATCCATTCCGGAGATCATAATGTCATCTTCCAGCCATAATCCATTCCATGACATACAACCAACAGGAAAGAACAAGGTAATTAACAAGAACCTAAATATGCCAACGTCAATTAACCACCATTTTCTTTGATGGGGTCTGTGTGTATCTTAATGCTCCTACTATCAAGCGATCAACAAGGTAGTGCGTTGTGTCTAATATGTGTCATTGTTAGTCTACACACCTCTTACCATCGTATATATTGGGCTGTTGTAGGGTTTGCAACATTTACCTTCCCAAGCCTGTATTCTCACATGGCCAGATGAAAGTTGCATAGTCAACGGGTGTGTCAAGAAATACGAAACGGATTTTGGCCAATCCAAACAAGGAAGTTGATAAATCTGGGAAAAGCACCAAAAACATTATTTGTACAGATGTTTTGGAGGGGGTGAGGCAGGTACGCTCTTCCATGGTTTAAGTTGCATCTCTGTTTTCTGATAAATCCGGGAAAAGCACCAAAATCAAGGGGTGTGTAACTACTTTTGATGCTAACAATATTTGTTTTCTGATTGCAGGTCTTAGTTATGATAATCTATGGACATTGAAGATGCATAGCGTGCAGGTGATCATGATTTTCTGAACCTTGTTGTTAAAATGGTTGCAAAACAAACCACCAAATTTTACAGCCCCAATAGCAACTACATAGAGCATGGCGAAAATAAAAGCCACATTAATATCATTCTCAAGTCATGGAATGTACAAACAGGAAACTAGGAGCATACAGCAATCATAATAAAAGAATATGAAGGTAACATGACAGACATACCTAGAAAATTTGCAATTGTTACCACGGTGGCGGACCAATCAAAGCACCATGAAGTGAGCTGCTGACCTGTATCGCCAACAATGGTGAAATGGCAAGAAAATTACATGAGGTCAAACCTGATGAGATAGTTATAGAAATTTAGCATAGTGTACAGTAAATCATTACCACAAGGCCAGTTTGCACTGATGACAGGTTGTACCATATTGTACAACTAAATGTTATCTCTATTACAGTTCTCCACATTTAGTGATTTCGCCTACAACTGACTAGAATATATACGTAAAACTGCATTCCTTATATTATGTTTGCATCATTATCTTATTTTAGTTTCCTCGTATATAGAAATATCCTGACCTTTATTTGTCATTTCTAATTTGCACAGTTGGAATTTTGTTTATGCAGCATATGTTGTTGCAGCTTCACATCCTCATCGCTCAATTAAGGTAAGTGTGGTTCGACTGATAATTTCTTTTACAACATTGGATCTTGGGAATTAAAAGAGCCAACCAGGCTACTGATGCTGTACACCTCTATATTGTTTAAAGAAATCCTAACTTACTTAGTAGTAAAAGTAAACTCTTGCAGGGAACGAACGAATCATGTATTTCCACAGCCCAACAAACTCTTTCACGCAGGAGAATGTGAAATGCTTTTGCAGAATAGCACTTTAATTTTGACGGCCCCGTTAAACTCGCCTCTTGAATTCTTTGGTAAATATTGAGGTTCACGCTTTGATTTAGAACAGTTACCAGCAGTCGATGCAGGGTTGATGGAGGCTTTTAAAAAGACTCCGGTTTGATGCCAATTGTTGAGGCGATGACATCAGTAATGCTAGACTGCTTAAATTTCTCCATGTGATTACCCAGACTAGGAAAGTACTTTATTTCACAGTTGAACAACACAACTGTATAGAAAAATAGGCAACATTATACAAGCTCATGACCTGAGTTATCATCTTCTTGGATAAAAAACTCACTTCAGCACACGACACTGAAACTGCTTAAAATATTGTCGGTACAAGAAGTAATCTTGAAGTACTGTCTATATGTCACACTATCTATCAGTATTGTTTTTCAGTTCATGTTCTTACTTGTATCATTTATTCGGGAACGTCAAAATTCTTAGCTGATAGTCAGTCCATTGCCACTACTGACTCTAGAGTCTAGACTAGCAGGCAAATTGAACGGAGAAAAGAAAAATGGTCAGAAAGTCATATTGGTACGAGTGGATGCATGTCCAAACTACCCTAAACCATATACAACTCATTATTGTATTTTTTCTTTTATTAACTTTTGATGACGTAGGAAAATGTGCACTCTATGATAAATTGGGCATGGCCATTGCCATGGGTTTGACTCATACAGCCGAAATTAGAAATCTATGAACAACTAAGTGCTATGGATGGACTTTTGAGTTCTCAAGCCGTAAAAAAGCACACTTTCCACATTCATATAATCATGTTATGATTTAAGGTTTTCATACTGATAAGCTGTACACCATCTACATGTAGTTGGAGGGCTTCTAGGGTAGCCTAAACTCATGGTTTACCTTCCCTTTCCTATCATTGAAGAAGTGAATGCTGTCTCTCATATCTAAGCTACAGATTTTATCATACTAACCAGTTTACCAAGTATTCCTAATCATGAAGTTGCACGAACACCAAATAATCCCATCACCAACAGAGATATGCAGCACACAATATATGCAAGCGACCTGGTGCCCATAGTATCAAACATGCATATATAGAGTTCCACAACTGACAACTTGATTAGTGCAGTACATGGCACTGCACAAGCTCTCCAAGCATATAAGCAAGCATGATACCAATCCAATTCATGAATCAAAGTACAATCGAGGGAGTAAATAGAAGATTACCCTTAAGCGTTGGAGATGCACGGAATCGGTAGTCCCAGAGCAGGGCATCCTCGCCGGCGTCCCTCTGCTCTTGCTGCGATTCACCGGCGCTTGTCCCACGGGAGGAGGAGTCCGGCGCCGTGGAGCCCTCAAACGCCCCACGAATCAGATGGAGACCTCCGCCGGCTTCTAGCTCGGCGTCGTCTGACCTGCCGCGAGCATGCCGAGATTGGCGCCTTCCGCTCTACACAGAATCTCCAGCGCCTCCCCAGGCTCTTCGGTGACCGAAATCTTGCGTGCCGCCGGCGCGAGGAAAGTGCAGCAGCAGCGGGGAGGCAGGGAAGGGGCTGGTCGTGGCGCGCTGACTGCACGAGGAAGGGGAGGGGCGGAACTCTAGAGGCAGCGGGTGAGGCAGGGGAGGGGAGGCCCTCGCTCCGGCGATGGGGATGCAGGGGATGGGGCGGCCCACGGCGCCGGCGGCGGGGATGTAGTGGAGCCGGCAGAGGGGGCTTCCGAGAGAGTGGGATGTTGGAGTGAGGTCTGAAGGTGTCCGATTTGTGCTTTTTTCCTTTATTTTCGCACGACTGAGTGATATGTTCGTCTAACACCAACTACACGTACCAATATCTGTTTGCTTCTAAAAATTTTAAATCTTCTAATATATTTTTGTTACTTTACTTGTTTAAATCTTCTACTTTCTTAGCTTTTTTCATCGCAAAAAAAAATCTACGACTTCCTCCGTCCATAAAAAGTTGTGGGATATTTGTCCAAATTGGAATGTACCTATACACTAAAGTGTGTTTAGATGCATTCCAATTTAGACAAACTGTTGACATCATTTTATAGACAGAGGTAAAAAAATTTTATCATTTCAATGGATTAAATAAAAATGCATCATTATTTTTTTTATGTATGGCCATTATGTGGTTTGTAGTACTGAATGAGAGATATTTTATCCGACATCCCTAACTATGTATTTAGCTCGGTATCATGATATTCATCATATGTCTCACTATTATTTAAAAATTAACTTTGTTGGTTTGTATGACACAATTCAGGACAAATGTTTTTATTTTTCTTGACTAGGAAATGAATGGTGATGGTGAGAAGTCGAGACTTCGAAGATGGCAAAAGCAGTATGGGTCCCTTGAATTTTGAAAGATGCCATGTGTCGATCATACGTTTCATGCGCAACTTACATTATAGGCCAATGGGACCAATTTAAATGGTTCGTTGAATTAAACTTAGAAAAAAACTACGCATAATACATAAATAGGATTTATGAAACATGTGACAAACTTTAAGAGACGTGCATTGCACGTGCAAGCTTACTAGTGTGTGTAAACACCAGACGAAATGATGAACTTCCGGTGGACATTCAGTCTTCCAAAGTTTCTTAAAAACCTCTTGTTTAACCGAGATAAAAGCTGAACCTTGTCCTTCTTGTTTAGTAGTGTCCTCAACTTTCATTTCGACATGTACTTTATATGTTGATTTTACTGAAAAATACCCCTCTGATCAAAGTGCCAAGCCACAAAATCTTCAGAGTTTGCTCTCAGTGGAATATTCATTATCACAGAAAGACCAATAGGAAGGAAATGTTGTTCAATTAGCTGACGGTTCCATGACATAAAAGTCTCATTGATCAATTCCGAAACCTTGACCAGCTCACAGTCACCTTTATGTGATGATGGGCTCCTTGGGGAACCATGGATCCTCCCAAATTTTCACACAAGACCCATCACCAATTCTTGAAACATTGACTCCTTTAAGAATGCTTCTCCAAACATAGCTCATTCCCACACGCGGTTTCGCTGAAAGAGGATCTCCATCCAGGAAATATTTTGCACCCAACAGTCGTGCACAAAATGACTAAGCGGAATGTAACATTCTCTACCCTTATCGTGCAAGCATTGCAAGATTAGGTGAGTATATAAATCTCTAAAGCCCAAACCTCCCTCTTCTTTTGGTAGTTTCATCTTCTCCCATCCAATCCAATGCATTTTTTGACTTTATCATTTTACGACCACCACTACTGATATACCATTTTACTTATGTCATCGATCACATAAGGATTTAGAAATATCAAAGCACGCCATTGCATAAGTGGGGATCACCTGAGCAACAACTTTGATTAGGATTTTTTTTTGAAGCAACCGGCAAGAGCACTGCCTTTTCATTAAGAAGAGGTATATAAGTGAAACTGGCCAAAAATCGTACAACCCAAACACCACACACCGGCCCCGAGGCCGCGCACCACACGAGCCGACGACACTCCCACCCTAGCAAGAGGCATCACTCAAAACAGAGCCGCCGCTCCGACGTCCACACCAGTCCCGAGACTGCGCACACTTGTGAGAACCGGAAAAAACAACCCAAACACAACACACTGGCCGCGAGGCCACACACGCTACAAGCCGATGACACTTCAGCCCAAGCAAGAAGGGACGACACTCAAAGACACAAGAGTTTCGGAGCCGCCGCTCCGACGTCCACACCTGTCCCAAGACTGTGCACCTGCTTGGCCGGCGAAGTAGCTGCCACGCAAAGCAACCCAAAACTTGCCTAGCGGAGTACCAGACCTCCAAGACATCGCCCCCAAAGGGGAAACGACGATGATACCGCGGATGCCCGCTCTAGCGAAAGCCAAAGCTCAGGTCTTCACCCGGAGAGTCTGAGACTACACACGACGAGGGAGGTGAAGGAGCTCCTCGACAATGCCTCCAACGAGGGGAGCGACATACGAGGACGCCGACATCGCCGGAACCAACCGATGTGGATGCAGTGCTTGATAGCCGCAAGTATACCCGCATGCCTATCGTGGAGCACGCACACATTTAGACGATCTTTCACAATTGATTTTTTTTATCTTCCTGAAGAACTATAACCAACTAGCAGTGTTCTCGCACAATTTGATTGTTGCCGTCCATTCCAATGGCGTTAGAATCTGACCCTTGTACTTGCCTGTCAGAAAACTTACATCTACACAACACCGAACTACAGTGGTTGAAGGCCTCGATGCATATGCTGAATGCGAAGAACACCCTATGCAGAATCCTGACATTAGGGAACTCTGGCATCCCAAAGACTTGTATGTCCACATAGGTGCCCGGATTCCGGTCCTTCAATGTTTGGAGGAGACGGACGACACATCGTAAGCGTCTAGGAAGGTCCCGAATCTGTTCTTCAATGATGTCTGTTTAGCCCGCCATGCCTTGCCATATGAAATTTCATAATGATATTTAAGGTGAACTCTTTTCTGGATGGTTTTAACCCCCATCACTTTATCCTCTACAATCTCCTTGTACAACAGGCGAGCAAGCAGAGTGGAAGTAAGGTCTCGGTGATCGAGCAACATATTCTGAAGGACACAAGTGTGTGGCATGAAGTCGCTCACAATCCACGTTGTGTACCACTTCGGACAGTACCCATGCACCCTTGATGGACATCTATCATCAGTCATCACTGCAGACCACTATCAAAAACTTCTGACTTGAAACAGTGATTTTGAATACCCTTTGCATGTTCATTGCCCACTTAGTGATTACTTCCTGCAGATGTCTCTTGTCAGCATATCTCGCACCAATTGAGATGGTGTTCATGTTGTTCTCCCAAGCATAATCATGGCGGTCATCAACGATCATTGCCTCCGACAAATCCTGGTTCCACGAAGAGGGGATCGGATCCTCCTCCTCGTAGTCATCTGAATTATCGGATTCACCGGATTGATCAGAATCAAGCTCATCCTCCACTCCATCCCGGCCTTCCTCGTCCATCATGTTCTGCATCTGCTCTTCTTCTTCGTCGCTATCAACCTCGCCACTACCATCATGACCACCGGCTGTATGACTACTCTGCCCAGATTGTAAACTACTGCCTCCAGCATCAGAAGTTTGACTGCTCTGGCCTAGATGGAACTCACCCTCACCTTCATGGGAATTGACCTCCTTCGCCACGGGAAGCATTAAGGCCATGGTGTGAGTTTCCCTACGCTCGCACGCTTCTAACTAGTGAGAGGTCCGCTCAATCGGCTTCCACCGCCAGGATATTTATGTACTGGAGCTGCACCACAAAGCATGCACACCCACAGTGTATGCTTCGGGATTAAGCCCAAAATTTACGGTCAGCCACTACTTCAACTGACAGAAGCGCCATGTTTTTGGGTTTGACAAATGCAACTCCTCGTACTGAAACTCGCTCAGATCAGCTCCCGGTGGAGTTGTTTGGACTGTGCCATTACCATAGTAAACACTAAATTTTGCTGTATTACACATATCTGCTCACCTATACAAAATACATGTAGGGTTCGTAGCATAGAACACAAAAAAATTCTACCTCAAGGACAAATAAAACCAAGATCCAATCTAGGAAAAAGCCAAGATCTAATCTATTAAATCTATGCAACGAGAGAGATTAGATCTACATACCCTTGAAGATCCAAAGTGTTAACGAGATCAGATCTCATGGTTGATGTAGATGTACACTTGATGAACTCTGGTTCGTGTTGTAGTCCTTTCTGGTGCTGCGATCGGGCAGCACTTCCGTACTCGGTCACACGTATGGTGTCGATGATGACGCCCTCTCCCCGTTCCAGCAGGGCAGTGGATGTAGTAGATCCCCTCGGAATCCCAGCAGCACGACGACGTGGTGATGTTGGGGGAGGAGAAATCCTGCAGGGCTTTGCCAAGCCTGCGCAGGAAGGAGGGAGAGAGGGGCGGCTAGGGTTTGGGGGAATATTGTGTTGCGCCCCAACCCTCCACTCCCTCTTATATAGGCGTGGGGGGCTGCCTTGGCCCCTCCTCCAAGCCCTGGGGTCGGCCAAAAAGGGCGGGGGGTGGACTTTGCCCCCAAGTTAAGTCCCTATATTCAAGGGATTTAATCTTATCCACTTGATCCAACCGCATAGGCCTTGGGGGGCTGGTGTGTCTTGCCCATGTAGGCCTATGCGACCCCCTCCGGCCCATGTTGGTCGTCCGGGATAGGTGGGCCCCACTATGGTACCCTCCGGAACCTTCTAGAACCTCTGGTACAATACCGAAAAATCCTGAACTTTTCCGGTAACCATGAAAATGACTTCCCATATATGAATCTTATGCTCCAGATTATTGCAAACCACCTCATGATGTCCTAGATCCAATCCGAGACTCCGAACAACATTCGGTTTCCATCTCATACTTCATATCTACTTAAAACAACATCGAACCTTAACTGTGTCACCCTACGATTCGCGAATGATGCAGACATGATCGAGACACCTCTCCGATCAATAACCAACAGCGGGACCTGGAGATCCATAATGGATCCCACATATTCAACGATGAATTCGTGATCGAAAGAAATATAAGCATGTTGCGGTCAGAAACCCACCGGCGGGCAGCGACTGGCAACACCGTAGAGCCGGGAACAACTAGGGCTGCGGCTGGCCCCGCCTCCTCGCAGCGACGGCCCGCAAAGCCTTCCGGTCACACGTCCGATGCTCGTCGCAAGGGCGTGCCACCCGACCTATACCTGGTCGGAAGGTGTTGGATGATGCCTCGCTTAGTTTCCTCGCATGGCATACACGTAAACGTTAAATACGAGCCTCGATCGGCTCTCGGGTTATCCCGTGAATCGGCTCAAAGAGCCGATCCACCCATGATTCGTACGAGGTGTACGAATATATGGTGGTCCTGCTTGATCAAGATAAAGCTAAAACGATCTACGACGATTTAGGGTTTTCACCGCATAATCGGATCATCCTACTCACGATTGGGCCTCGCGCTCGCGTACGGTGATCGTAAGCCGATCCTAGACAGGGCCTAAAAACCAACACGAAGTTGATCCCCGAACATCCTGTCTAGGGCTAGCAAACTACACCCTACACGCCGCTGGATCCTCCAACCCTTTGTAAGGCCTAACTATTGCGGATGTTAAACTAATCCTTGAAGGACAAGGAGCAACCGTAACGGATCGGATCTACTAAACGATGATCAAGCGGGTGCCGCCCCTACACCTAAGATAGGTGTAAGGGCGGCTAGATGTATAAGGGTTGCACTACGACGACATATGATACGAAGAACAATGCTAACCCTAACACATCTAAGATAACTACGTTGCTCGCCATCAAAAAGGCTTCAGCACGAGCAACGGATGAACAACGTGAAGCTTGTGCTGCCTAGATCGCAAGATGCGATCTATGCAGCATGGTGCTTACCAGGAGAAACCCTCGAGACGAAGGAGTTGACGATGCGCCGAGATTGATTGTGTTGAACGTTGGTTGTTGTTATTTCATAAACCCTAGATACATATTTATAGTCCAGGGGACTTTCTAACTCAAGCGTGCACCTAACCGTGCACGGGTAAAACTCTAACTCTTAACCGACACGTATCCTACTATGGTACAGATACACGGGCAATTAGCCCAAACTTGGTACACAAGGCCGATTCACGTATTTCTTCCATGTATATTCTTCAAACCCATCTTGATCGCGGCCCACCTCTGACTCGGTCAAATTCTGGTGATAACACATGCCCCCCTGGTTTTGGAAATGACATTTCCAAAATCATCACGCTTTCTCTCGTCGGGTCATGTCGTAGCGGCAGCGTAAACCGCCGCAGAATCCTTCATCATGATGCCTTGCCCCTTCCACTTCTCCACGTGGCCTCGCGAAATTTTTCTCGTTGGGCACCACTTCCTCGGAACCTGCCGTGGCATTGAATCTCCCCCATATCCCCTTTATTTAACCGTTCTACACAGCTTGCTTCTTCATCCCCTTCGCATTAGCACCCAAAACCCTCCTCGCGCCACCATGTCTTCTTCCTCCTCATCCTCTTCCGGCCTTTCCCTTGGGTCCTCCTCCTCGCGCGAGACGCCGCCGGACATTCGCGCACCGGAAGAATGGGACCAGGAAGACCACGCCTCCTCCATCTGGTCCGAGGACGACAAGTCCTTGACCAGTGGGGATGAAGATCTCCAGTTCCTCGCCGACGGGGAACTGGAGTCGGAAAGCGAAGACGACCGGTTCCCCTGGGACGACTGCCCCACCTCTGAAGAAGAGGAAGAGGAAGACGACGACGACGACGACGACTCCCTCGAGGGCTACCCGCCGGCAAAACTCCTCCGCATGTGGTGGGACGACGACAGCAGCGACGATGAAGACGGGGATGAAGCTCCCGTAGAGGGCTACGGGAGTAGCGACGAGGAGCCTATCGGCAGCAGTGCCGATGAGAGTTCCGAGGATGACGACGAGGGCAGCGATGGCCCGTAGATTAGGATCTACTAGTGTAGGCCTAGCAGTAGTAGATTGGTCAATAGACCCTTCTTTTGTTCTTCCTTCTTTGAGCAATCGGTTCTTCCTTTGTAAGAAATCCTGTTCATTAATGAAGAAGTTTCCCCAATTCGATTTTGCCGATTTCTTTTAAACCGATTCTCAATGAGCCGATGGCAACGCAATCTTGGTCAAAACTCAATAAGCCGATGTCAGCGCATCAAGCCTTCACCCTTTCGATCAATGAGTTTGAGTTCCGCCGGATCACCACCCTTGACGAAAATCGTGGCGCAGACTAGCCGATGTCCACCCAAGCGGCTTTCAAAAACGGAGCATCCACCAGTGCCAGCTGCCCCCCGAGTCTCGGTCAAGGCGAACAGAGACGAGAGCACGCCATTCAGACAAATGGACCTGGGCTAGATCATGTCTGAGAGAACTATCATGCAGAGCCAGCCAGAGCCGATCACCCCTCCTCCATTGAAAGTCGATATTGCAGATGATCACACAACGGCTCAGAAGTAGAACTCCTCCGACAGAGCTAGAGATCCTTGTGTTTTGCACATGCTACTGGTAGATCCCATAAAATTTGTGCTAAAGTCGATGGCCACGCATCGGCTTTGTCCCTCAGCTCTAAAGTCGATGCCCGTGCATCGGCTGTACCTTGCGAGAAACTGCGTGAGAAATTTTTTTTTACAGGCCGATTTTTCTATCGGCCCCCGATGTTTCGCTGCACATGCACATGTTCATCTGATTAGGTGCCCCCCGAGCCGATTCTGCCAGGTAACTGCTGAAATCGGCTCTGTGATGAACCAAGGTATAGGCTCTGTGGTGCCCCCCCGAGCCGATTCTGCCAGGTACTTTATGCGAACGTCGGCTTGATTAGGACCAGTGTGGACTTCTTCTAGCTCATTAGCCGACGTAACCCTATTGCCCATTAGATTTGCGTTGAATCCAGGCAGAATGGATGGTGAGGATAATTTTGGCCGATTGCTGGAATCGGCCTCCATGTTGCTTGTTCGATGAAGGTTTTGTAATGTTCCTTCACAAATCCTTGTAGCCGATTACCTGGATCGGCATCGCCACATTTGTCCATCGATGTTGCTCTTGTTACACGGTCAGTCCGGTGGATAAAACCAGCCTAACCCCATTCTTTGTCACGTCGATGCGCTCGCAGTCGTCCAAATTGATGCCTGAGAGTGGCTCTTGGCCTGATGTCTCCCAAACGTTCATGCCAGCCGTCGAAATCTCGGCTGAATCATCTGCGTGGACGACTTCTACTTCATCTCCATCCCACCGTATTAGGCATTGGTGCATCGTGGATGGAATGCAACAGATTGGCGTGGATCCAATCTCTCCCTAGTAGGACAGCATAGGAGCTTTTGCCGTCGACAATAAAGAACGTCGTAGGGACAGCTTTTCCTTCCTACGGTCGGATCCACATTCGGAACACCTTGTGCGTCAGATGCTTGGCCGTTGAAATCGCTCAGTGTTACATTGGTCTTGATCAGATCCGAGCTGGAGCGTCCCAACCGACGTAGCATGGAGTATGGCATGATGTTAATGCCGCTCCGGTGTCCACCAACATCTTGTTGACAAGCTGCCCATTGATGTATCCTCGCAAGTACGGTGGCTTTCGGATGCCCTGTAACTTCTTTCTCGTGGCTTCTCAAAGATGACCGGCCGTGGGCCGCCGTCCCGCTTGTGCCACAGGTGCTTCGTATAATCTCGGAGCGCTAAACTCCGTTGGAAGGATGAAGACCATGTTTGTTCCAGCCCGATGTCTCGTCATCGGCTTTCCTTTGTCTGGGGCGCCACTCTTTTCTTTGTGGCCGACCTTCTTCGTCCAGGGTTCGCTGAATTTTGGCGGCCAGATCAGGCCGTGCCTTCCTCAACGTGTGCAGGTATAACCTTTCGGCTTGTTCTAACCCACATAGACGCTGAACCCTTCGCTTCCGGGAACGGCTGAGCCCATCAGGGCACCACCTTGGCCGATGATACTTGTCTTCTTCATCATCGTCCTCTAGTTCCTCGAGATCTTCCACCCGAGCAGACTCAGCATGCTTGTTCCGAGGCGGGAGAGGCCCTAGACGCTTGAACACAGACACGTTAGCTGCATCCTTCTTCTTCTGTTTGCATTCTGGGCAGTTGCCGATTGTAGGCAATCGGCTCATTCCTGAATCCCAGCAGTGTCTGAAGAAGGGGCAGTCCCAGTGCCTATCCACGTCGTCTTGCTCCCTCGACTTTTCCTTGGCGTGGCGCTCATATCGCTCCTCGTCGTGATCATGCCGACGACGTCTCCTGTCGTCCCTAGCCAGACGATCCTTTTCATCTTCGTCGTCGTATCGTCGGCGTTGTTTATACTGACTCACATACTTGTTGAGGAGGTGATCAGAGAGAGGTCGCTGATATCTTATGTTCTTCGCTTCTCCCTCTGTGACATAGCGCTTGCCGTCGTGGCGGAGCCGATCGCATGGAGCGGCTTCCTCTGTGTCTTTGCTATGAGAGCAGCTGCCCTCATCTCCGTCCTTACCGCAGTGGTGCCCAGGTCCCACCATGTTGATATTGCACGAGAAATCTGGCTGGCACCCTCCATGGTAAGTATACTCCACCATGTTAATCGCGGGGAAGGGGTGTGTGTCGACTTTCATGGCGTACTGGTTGAAAATTAACCGCCCTTTTTCTATCGCCATTTGGATCTGCTGACGCCACACCCTGCAGTCGTTAGTGGTGTGGGTGAACGTGTTATGCCATTTGCAGTATGGCTTTCCGTTCAGCTCTCCGCACCGTAGGGATCTTGTGGCCTTCGGGTACCTTTATATGCTTCTCCGTGAGTAAGAGATCGAAAATCTGCTCAGCTTTGGTCACGTCGAAGTCGAACCCTTTTGGAGGGCCTTGTGGCTTCACCCATTTGCGGGACACGGGGCCTGCCGCTCGAGTCCACTCAGCCACCGCTACCTCTCGATCTCCCGCAAGCACCTTCATCCTCGTCCGCCTCAACCAGGGCCACCGCACGCTTGAATTTGTCCCGGTAAACATCCGGGTGGCGCCGTTCATATGCCGAGAGCTTCGCACCATGTGCGCCAATGAAGGGTAGTCTCGCTTGGGAGGCCACGTCCTTGATCGATGATGAGAGACCCACCACCGCCAACTCGATCGCTTCTTTTTCACTTACGTGAACCGAATAGCATCGGTTCCTCACGGTCCCGAAGCGCTGGATGTATTCCGACACCGTTTCCCCGCGCTTCGTCGTACTTGTGCTAGATCGGCAATGCCAGCCTCGGAAGCCTCCGAGTGGTACCGCTCATGGAACCGCTCTTCCAACCGCTTCCAAGTCCGGATTGAGTTCGGTGGCAACGATGTGTACCACCCGAAAGCTGATCCTGTGAGGGACCGTGCGAAGAACCTCACACGCAGCTCGTCCGATGCCGAGATCGTGCCCACCTGTGCCAAATATTGGCTCACATGCTCGATGGAGCTGGAACCATCTGATCCACTAAACTTTGTGAAGTCCGGGAGCCGATATTTGGGTGGTAGCGGGATCAATTCGTACTCGTTGGGGTACGGCTTGGTATAGCTGTTGACGTCAGAAACCCCCTGGCGGGCAGAGACGGTCAACACGGTAGAGCCGGGAACAACTAGGGCTGCGGCTGGCCCCAGTCCCTCAGAGCGACGGCCCGCAAAGCCTCCTGGTCGCACGTCCGATGTTTATCACAAGGGCGTGCCACCCGACCTATACCCGGTCGTGAAGGTGTGGATGATGCCTCGCTTAGTTTCCTGCATGGCATACACGTAAACATTAAATACGAGCCTCGACCGGCTCTCAGGTTATCCTGTGAATCGGCTCAAAGAGCCGATTCACCCATGATCCGGACGGGGTGTCCGAATATATGGTGGTCCTGTTTGATCAAGGTAAAGCTAATGAGATCTACGACGATTTAGGGTTTTCACCGCATAATCGGATCATCCTACTCACGATTGGGCCTCGCGCTCGCGCACGGTGACCGTAAGCCGCTCCTAGACAGGGCCTAAAAACCAACACGAGGTTGATCCCCGGAACATCCTTTCTAGGGCTAGCAAACGCCACCCCACACGCCGCTGGATCCTCCAACCCTTTGTAAGGCCTAACTATTGCGGATGTTAAACTAATCCTTGATGAAACAAGGAGCAATCGTAACGGATCAGATCTACTAAACTATGATCAAGCGGGTGCCGCCCTACACCTAAGATAGGTGTAAGGGCGGCTAGACATGCAAGGGTTGCACTACGATAGCATGTAATATGAAGAACAATGCTAACCCTAACATATCTAAGATAACTACGTTGCTCGCCATCAAAAATGCTTCAAGTACGAGCAACGCATGAACAACGTGGGCAGGCTTGTGCTGCCTAGATCGCAAGATGCGATCTAGGCAGCATGGTGCTTACCGGTAGAAACCCTCGAGACGAAGGGGTTGGCGATGCGCCGAGATTTGTTTGTAGTTGAACGTTGGTTGTTGTTTATTCCGTAAACCCTAGGTACATATTTATAGTCCAGGGGACTTTCTAATGTGGGCGTGCACTAAACCGTGCACGAGATAAACTCTAACTTTTAATCTAGATTCAATCTATTGCAATTAAAGATACATGGGCAATCCAGCCCAAATTCTCCGAACAAGGCCGCCTCAGAGATCTTCCACGTGTAATCTTCCAAACCCATCTTGATCACGGCCCACCTCCTGATTTAGCCAAAATCTGGTGATAACACATGCCCCCCTGGTTTTGGTAATGATAATTTCAAAACCACTCTGTTTTTCCTCCGAGGGGTCATGTCGTGGCGAGCGAGAACCGCCGCGAGTATGCTTCATCATGACGACTTGCCTTCCCAACTTCTCTCGCACGATTTGACAGCTTTGGCACCATGTCCTCGAAAACCGCTCGAAAATTAAATCCCCATCTCCTTTCATTTAACCGCATCGAACAGTTCTCCTCTTCATCCTCTTCGCATTAGCACTTCCAAAAAACCCTCCTCTGCCACAATGTCTTCTTCCTCCTCCGCCTCGTCGGATCTTTCCACCCAGTCCTCTTCGTCTCGCGAGCCGACGCCGGAGCCGAACCCGACGGCGGTCCACGCGGCCAACATTCGCCGCGCCATTGAGGCCGGGGAGGAGTCGAGCCATGACTTCTCCCTCCGGTCGGAGGATGACAAATCCTCGACGGATGGGGAGAGTGACCTCCGCTTCCTCGCCGACGGGGAATCGGAGGAGGAGAGCGATGACGATCGCTTCTCCTGGGACGACTTCACCACCTCCGAGGAGGTGAAGGAGGAGGAAGAGGAGGACGACGACGACGCGCTTCCCCGACGAGCCGCCGGCCAAGCGCCATTGCCCCCGGCCGGGGAATCCGAGTGACTTCGGCGGCCGACGACGACGACGACGACGAGGAAGACGAGGACAACGAAGGTCTCGTCGGCGGTCGGCCGGAGCAGCCGACGACGAGCCGGCCGGGAGCAACGCCGACACGGCGGCGATGACGGTGACGACGAGGGCAGCAACGGCCCGTAGATAGGGCCCTTAGCATAGGATCGAGTAGCGATGAGACGAGGCAATGTATCCCCTTAGTACTCCCTTTTGAGAGCAATCAGCTCTTCTGTGTAAGAAATTTGGTTTATCAATGAAGAAATTCCCCAATTTGATTTTGCCGATTTCCCTTAGGATAATTTAGCCGATTGTCCTTCGTGCTGATTCTGCCGATTGTCAATTTGGTCAAAGCCTAGTGAGCCGACGGCAGCGCATCGGTCCCTCATGATAAATTTCGAGATAGATCCATCCGGACCCAAACTCCCGGTCAAATAAGGCCAAGCCATAATGGCGCCAATCCTAGGACTTGCAAATGCAGATCTCACAGGATGGCATGTTAAACTTAGCGGCAAAACCCCTGAAATGATGTCTAGTCTCCTTATTAACTTTAAATTTCATACATTCTTCTGCCGCATTATCCTCTCCAAATTCCGCTCGCTCAGCTCGGGCAGTTTCCTTCTGCAATAATTCACGAGCTGTGATGAAGAGTGAGCCGATTTTGACAAAATCGGCTAAACCTTGAGGGCGAGTTGCCCCCCGAGCCTCAGCCAAGGCGAGGATAAAAAATGGACCAGCCTAATGGACCATCACCAGCTTCCCAACTGTGGTGCCGCATCAGCCGATTCCAACAAATTGGTTTCCCAGATCATCGACATTTCGGGGCGGGCTCGATCACGTCCAAGAGAGCTATCTCGCAGGGCCACCAGCCGATCACCTTTCTTCCGTTGGCAGCCGAATACGGTGGATGATTACCCACAGCTCCATGGACAAGGCTGACTTGCATGCCAACATTCCTCTGATAGTACTGCCGAACTGGCAACCTGGAAACTTTGCGCACTTGTACTAAGGTCGATGACCGTGCATCGGCTCTGCATCACGAAACACCTCAAAAGGGATCATTAAACCTGATTATGAATCTAACCAGCCCATCTACCAGGTCGGCAATCAAGCTTCGAGCGGTGTCTATGACAGAGCCCTGGGCTTCTCGCTGAATCGACTGGCATGCTGAAAACTGATAATTTTGCAATATCAGCCCCACTCTTCAGACAAGTTGTGATGCAAAGCCAGCCGATTCCAACAAAATCGGCTTCCTGTAGCAAAGGATCCTTCGGGGTAAGCTGCCCCCCGAGCTTTAGTCGGGGCGAGAATAGCAGTGAGCTTCTCCAGCTCACATCTTGCACCTGGCTGATCAGATCGGCTCATCGTCTTTGGCAGGCTGAGGCAACTCCCGGTGGGGATGTTTTTGAACTTCTGATGCCCTCCAAAACTCTGGACGTAACACCCCCTGGAAGTGATAGCTGCCAAGTCACCACCTTCGTCATCGGCTGTTCTCCTGGTCTTAGGCTGAACTTGGGGTCCTCGAAGAGAAGATCCACTTCCTGCTCCATTGATCCTTAAGTCGATGTCTGCACGTCGGCTATGCTTGAAAATTTTTCGAATTTTTACGGCCGATTTATGTATCGGCCCCCATACTCCAATACCCATTTATGTATCGGCCCCCATACTCCAATACCCATCATCAAAGGATGAGACGCTTCCACTGCATATCCTCGTGTTTTATCCACCTGGGTGCCCCCCGGAGCCGATTCTGTCAAGAGAATTGATGGTATCGGCTCTGTTGGATAACATGTTGAACCCAGGCAGAATGGATGGTGAGGACAATTTTGGCCGATTGCTGGAATCGGCCTCCCGTTGCTTTCTCGGTGAAGGTTTTGTGATGTCCCTTCATAAATCTTTTGGGGCCGATCACGAGGATCAGTCTCGCCACGTTTATCCATCGACATTTTGCTTTGTTACACGGTCAGGCCGGTGGATAAAACCAGCCTAACCCCGTTCTTTGTCACGTCGATGCGCTCACGGTCGTCCAAATTGATGCTCGAGAGCGGCTCTTGGCCTGATGTCTCCCAAATGTCCATGCCGGCCGTTGAAACCTCGACTGAATCATCTGCATGGACGACTTCTACTTCATCTCCATCCCACTGTATTAGGCATTGGTGCATCGTGGATGGAATGCAACAGTTGGCGTGGATCCAATCTCTCCCTAGTAGGACAGCGTAGGTACTCTTGCTGTCGACGATAAAGAACGTTGTAGGGACAGTTTTCCTTCCTACGGTCAGATCCACATTCAGAACACCTTGTGCGTCAGATGCTTGGCCGTTGAAATCGCTCAGTGTTACGTTGGTCTTGATCAGATCCGAGCTGGAGCGTCCCAACCGACGTAGCATGGAGTATGGCATAATGTTGGATCGCCGCTCCGGTGTCCACCAACATCTTGTTGACAGGTTGCCCATTGATGTATCCTCGCAAGTATAGGGCCTTCAGATGCCTGTAACTTCTTTCTTTCGGCTTCTCAAAGATGACCGGCCGTGGGCCGCAGTCTAATTGCGCCACCGGTGCTTCATATAATCTTGGAGCGCTAAACTCCGTTGGAAGAATGAAGACCATGTTTGTGCCAACCGATGTATCATCATCGGCTTTCCTCTGCTTGGGGCGCCACTCTTTTCTTTGTGGCCGACCTTCTTCGTCCAGGGTTCGCCGAATTTTGGCGGCCAGATCAGGCCGTGCCTTCCTTAGCGTGTGCAGGTACAATCTTTCAGCTTCTTCCAACCCACGCAGACGCTGAACCCTTCGCTTTTGGGAACGGCTGAGCCCATCGGGGCACCACCTGGGCCGATGATATTTATCTTCTTCATCATCGTCCTCTAGTTCCTCGAGATCTTCCACCCAAGCGGACTCAAGCATGCTTGTTCCGAGGCGGGAGAGGCCCTAGACGCTTGAACACGGACACGTTAGCGGCATCCTTCTTCCTTTGCTTGCATTCTGGGCAGTTCTCGATTGTTGGCAATCGGCTCATTCCTGAGTCCCAGCAATGTTTGAAGAACGGACAGTCCCAGTGCCTATCCATTTTATCCTGCCCCCTTGACCTTCCTTCAGCGCGACGATTGTACCCGTCGTTGCTTCTATCATGTTGACGGTACCTCCTGACCTCTGCGCCAGACCGACAATTTCTCTCATCATCTACGTCATAGCGCCGACGTCGGTCGTACTGCTGCTCATATTTGTTGAGGAGATGCTCGGAGAGTGGACGTTGATACCGCACGCTTCTCACTTCCTCCTCTCGTCGGGTACCGTCCGTCATCATGTCGGGGCCGGTCGCGTGGATCGGCCTCCTCTTTGTCCTTGCCACGGGAGTGGCTGCTCTGCTTCGTCTTTGCCATGGCGGCTCGCAAGCCCTCGCCATGTTGACACCAAAGGAGAACTTTGGCTGGCCTATGGAGTGGCTGAGATCCACCATGTTGACGCCAGGCGACGGACGTGAGTCCCTACCGAGCTTGATATCGTGCGGCTGGGTCTTCTCAGAGGAGCCGATGAGTTCGGCTTCGAGGGTTGCCTTGATCTCGTCATGTTTCTTTTTGCGCTCCTCGGGCAGATCCTCGTACTTCAGCGACCTGGTGCGTTCTTCTGACGGGGCGGACAGGTCCACCTCCATCGAGCGCGCCTTCGGGTGTGAAACCCTTCCACCTGACGCCATGGGAGCGGGTTCGGTGGAAAGAGCCGATGAGTTCGGCTTCGAGGACTGCCTTGATTTCGTCATGCTTCTTCTTGAGCTCATCAGGCAGATCCTCGTACTTGACCGGAGTGCCTTCCGCCATCTCGGATGTAGATGGCGATGTTGTGGATGTCGAAGGTTGTCCCACCGGGCGTGCCAGAATGTGTTGACGTCAGAAACCCCCTGGCGGGCAGAGACGGTCAACACGGTAGAGCCGGGAACAACTAGGGCTGCGGCTGGCCCCAGTCCCTCAGAGCGACGGCCCGCAAAGCCTCCCGGTCGCACGTCCGATGTTTATCACAGGGCGTGCCACCGACCTATACCTGGTCGGGAAGGTGTGGATGATGCCTCGCTTAGTTTCCTGCATGGCATACACGTAAACATTAAATACGAGCCTCGACCGGCTCTCGAGGTTATCTCGTGAATCGGCTCAAAGAGCCGATTCACCCATGATCCGGACGGGGTGTCCGAATATATGGTGGTCCCTGTTTGATCAAGGTAAAGCTAATGAGATCTACGACGATTTAGGGTTTTCACCGCATAATCGGATCATCCTACTCACGATTGGGCCTCGCGCTCGCGCACGGTGACCGTAAGCCGCTCCTAGACAGGGCCTAAAACCAACACGAGGTTGATCCCCGGAACATCCTTTCTAGGGCTAGCAAACGCCACCCCACACGCCGCTGGATCCTCCAACCCTTTGTAAGGCCTAACTATTGCGGATGTTAAACTAATCCTTGATGAAACAAGGAGCAATCGTAACGGATCAGATCTACTAAACTATGATCAAGCGAGGTGCCGCCCCTACACCTAAAATAGGTGTAAGGGCGGCTAGACATGCAAGGGTTGCACTACGAAAGCATGTAATATGAAGAACAATGCTAACCCTAACATATCTAAGATAACTACGTTGCTCGCCATCAAAAAGGCTTCAAGTACGAGCAACGCATGAACAACGTGGGCAGAGCTTAGTGCTGCCTAGATCGCAAGATGCGATCTAGGCAGCATGGTGCTTACCGGTAGAAACCCTCGAGACGAAGGGGTTGGCGATGCGCCGAGATTTGTTTGTGGTTGAACGTTGGTTGTTGTTTATTCCGTAAACCCTAGGTACATATTTATAGTCCAGGGGACTTTCTAATGTGGGCGTGCACTAAACCGTGCACGAGATAAACTCTAACTTTTAATCTAGATTCAATCTATTGCAATTAAAGATACATGGGCAATCCAGCCCAAATTCTCCGAACAAGGCCGCCTCAGAGATCTTCCACGTGTAATCTTCCAAACCCATCTTGATCACGGCCCACCTCCTGATTTAGCCAAAATCTGGTGATAACAATAGCCGAACGTCTTCCTTTTCGGCATCATGCCGAACTGATCTTTCAGAATTGTACAAATCTGATCCGGTGATGGCTGAAGGTGTCGAACCCTGAAGATTCGCCGGGGTGGCATACTTAACCAGCCATGCTTGCTTTTCCAGTTCTGAGCCAACTGCCGGAGCTGGGCTCTGGAGGTTTGTCGGAGTAGCGTACTTAGCTAGCCACGTCCGCTTCTCGAGATCTGCTCCCGACGTTCCTCCCCGCTGTTCCGGAGGCCCCTGCTGTTGCAGCCCGGTTCGAGAGTGCCCAGGTACTGCAGTCTGGCACATATGCGCACGCGTATTCGTGCGGGATCTCCTTGGGCGCCTCAGGTAGGAATTGGTAGTCACTAGGGTCACCACCAATCTTGTAGACGACGTATGCCGATGAGTTCGGCACTTCCGGGGCTGCCAACGCGAACGGCAGCGGTGGATGGGACTGGAGTGGCATCTCTCCTCCGTAAGTCCCAGAGCTGGTCCCGACGGAGAATACCGATGGCTCATGATTTCCTGGATCACGCGCAGAGCGACACGCTCCAAAGTGTTCACCAGGCTCTAAGAGTGGCGGTGCAGCGAATGAGCCACCATGTAGTTGATCTCCTGACGCAGCGACTTGGTGCGTTCTTCTGACGGGGCGGACAGGTCCACTCCATCGAGTGCGCCTTCAGGTGAGAACCCCTTCCACCTGACGCCATGGGAGCGGGTTCTGTGGAAAGAGCCGATGAGTTTGGCTTCGAGGATTGCCTTGATCTCGTCATGCTTCTTCTTGAGCTCGTCAGTCAGATCCTCGTACTTGACCGGAGTGCTTTCCGCCATCTCGGATGTAGATGGCGATGCGGTGGATGTCGAAGATGGTCCCACCGGGCGTGCCGAATGTGTTGCGGTCAGAAACCCACCGGCGGGCAGCGGCCGGCAACACCGTAGAGCCGGGAACAACTAGGGCTGCGGCCGGCCCCGGTCCCTCGGAGCGACGGCCCGCAAAGCCTTCTCGGTCACACGTCCGATGCCGTCGCAAGGGCGTGCCACCTGACCTATACTCCGGTCGGGAAGGTGTTGGATGATGCCTCGCTTAGTTTCCCGCATGGCATACACGTAAACGTTAAATACGAGCCTCGATCGGCTCTCGGGTTATCCCGTGAATCGGCTCAAAGAGCCGATCCACCCATGATTCGTACGAGGTGTACGAATATATGGTGGTCCTGCTTGATCAAGATAAAGCTAAAACGATCTACGACGATTTAGGGTTTTCACCGCATAATCGGATCATCCTACTCACGATTGGGTCTCGATCTCGCGTACGGTGATCGTAAGCCGATCCTAGACAGGGCCTAAAAACCAACACGAAGTTGATCCCCGGAACATCCTGTCTAGGGCTAGCAAACTACACCCTACACGCCGCTGGATCCTCCAACCCTTTGTAAGGCCTAACTATTGCGGATGTTAAACTAATCCTTGAAGGACAAGGAGCAACCGTAACGGATCGGATCTACTAAACGATGATCAAGAGGGGTGCCGCCTCTACACCTAAGATAGGTGTAAGGGCGGCTAGATGTATAAGGGTTGCACTACGACAGCATATGATACGAAGAACAATGCTAACCCTAACACATCTAAGATAACTACGTTGCTCGCCATCAAAAAGGCTTCAGCACGAGCAACGCATGAACAACGTGAAGCTTGTGCTGCCTAGATCGCAAGATGCGATCTAGGCAGCATGGTGCTTACCAGGAGAAACCCTCGAGACGAAGGAGTTGGCGATGCGCCGAGATTGATTGTGTTGAACGTTGGTTGTTGTTATTTCATAAACCCTAGATACATATTTATAGTCCAGGGGACTTTCTAACTCAAGCGTGCACCTAACCGTGCACGGGTAAAACTCTAACTCTTAACCGACACGTATCCTACTATGGTACAGATACACGGGCAATTAGCCCAAACTTGGTACACAAGGCCGATTCACGTATTTCTTCCATGTATATTCTTCAAACCCATCTTGATCGCGGCCCACCTCTGACTCGGTCAAATTCTAGTGATAACAAAGCATCCATTGTGAATTCCTTTGTCGCACGATACTTTACTTATTCGAGATTCGATCATCGGTTCTCCATACCTAATTCAATCTCGTTACTGATAAGTACTCTTTACTCATACAGTGATATGACATCCCTTGTGACCTATTCACATGCTTGCAAGCTAATTGGATGTCATTCCACGGAGAGGGCCCAGAGTTTATCTATCCGTCATTTGGATGGACAAATCCCACTCTTGATCCATGCGCTTCAACACATACTTTCAGAATACCCAATGCCACCTTTATAACCATTCAGTTCTGAAGTGGAGTTTGATGTCATCAAAGTATTCTTCCGGTGTTGGTGATTAACATGATCTCATGGTCGAAGGATTAGGTTACTATGCTTTGAGAGCTACAACAAAATGAACTTCAATGACTTGATCTTATTGCTATGCTTACAATGGGTGTGTGTCCATCATATCATTCTCCCAATGACATGATCTTGTTATTAACGACATCTAATGTTCATGATCATGAAACTTTGATCATCAATTAATCAACAAGCTAGTTTAAAGGAGAGGCTTACTAGAGACTTTTGTTTGTTTACAAAACACACATGTATTAATATTACAAATTAATACAATTATAGCATGAGATGTAAACATTTATTATGAGCACTAAGATATAATAATAACCACTTTATTATTGTCTCTCGGGCATATCTCCAACAATACAGACTCATCAAAAAAACGAGCACCTACCCCCATAAATGAATAAAAATACGAACGACGATCAACTACATAAATATTTTCTTCCGGTACCTAAATCAGTATCTAATCCGACAAGCTAACAAACGCAGCATACACGACTATACCATCTAATAGCAGGGCTTATGGTTTACCCTTGAAGCGTGCGAAACAACTCCGTTAGCAGCCCAGCTCCTCCACCACGCAGCAACACAAACACCACCAGCACCACCACCTCCAACATCACCACCACCTCCAACATCACCACCACCATGAGTCCACCACCACCACCTCCATCAAAATTCTCCCAAAACTAACACATCTATAGATCAGGTGATTCTACAGCATTTGGTGGTGAAATAACAACAAAATGCTGGACAAATCGCTGTTAAACAAGGAAAAATAGAGGTAGAGCTGAGAGCAAAAACGAGAGAGCTGGGCTGAGCTGAGAGAAAACGAGGAGGAAGAAGAAAGGAGGCGAGGGCGTGTCGGCAACATCGACCGAGACAGTTTTAACCGGCCCGCACTACTCGGGGTCCTCGACCCCAACACATGGGCCTCGGGATTCCGCGCCTCAACAAGCCTGCTGCTGGCCAGGCCAACAGGTTCTTTGGTTCCCTAACCCCACACTACTAGAAAAAGGCCTAGCCGTAAGATCACTAGCAGTGGCGCACCCCTCTAGTGGTGCTCCACTGCTATATAGCAGTGGCGCACCAATAATAGGTGCTCCACTGCTACAAAAATACTAGTGGCGCACCACAACAACCATGCGCCATTGCTATTTGTTTTTCC
This sequence comes from Lolium rigidum, assembly GCF_022539505.1. Lineage (NCBI taxonomy): Eukaryota > Viridiplantae > Streptophyta > Magnoliopsida > Poales > Poaceae > Lolium > Lolium rigidum. The sequence continues at coordinate 134,426,611 of NC_061509.1, read as the reverse complement.
TGATCCAGCCCCACCCCAAATTTAGCAATGGCGCACCTCTTAGTGGTGCGCCATTGCTATGTGAGATAGCAATGGCGCACTACTAAGGGGTGCGCCACTCCTAAGTCCCAAATAGTGGCGCACCATGCCCGTGCGCTATTAGTAACCTATCCCACGCGCTGACACGTGCCCCACACACCACGCGCTGGCCACCCACTCACGGACGAACCACCACGCACATGCCCTGCCTGGTGAGTCACCCACCACCCATCTGCAGACTCCACCCACCACGCACCCACCCACCAGTCCACCATCTGCAGACTCCACCCACCACGCACCATCGCTCTCCTCTCCCGATCCCGTTTCTCTCACCTCTCCTCTGCTCTCCAATCTCCTGGTCAAGCGCGCCCCCACAGGAGACGAGCGGAGCGCCACCCCGGCGCCGCCGGCGCGTCCGTGGTTCGGCCCGTGCCCCACCCTGCAGCACGCACGCGCGCACCGCCAAGCCCGAGCCGGAGAAGAAGTCCTGGGTCGACGTTGAGGAGGAAGAGGAGGCCAAGGCCAAGGCAGAGGCCGACCTCGCCGCTGCCGCCCCCTCCTCTTCGTCCGCCATCACCGAGCCGGAAGTGGAAGCGCAGGCGAAGCAGATCGAGGCGCTCTCGCTCACCGTGCCAGAAGACGAAGTTGGCATCGGCGCATTTGGTTGACCTCGGGCGGCACAACAAGATCTAGGCCGCCCCAGCAAGATCCAGGCCATCACGCTCCCCATGATCCTCATGCCGCCGTACAAGGACCTCGTCGCGCAGGCGCACAACGGCTCCGGCAAGACCACCTGCTTCGTCCTCGGCATGCTCAGCCGCGTCGACCCCAACCTCAAGGTCCCCCAGGCCATCTGTATCTGCCCCACCAGGGAGCCGACCCCGACCCCGACACACCCGACCTCAACGCCCTGCTCCATCTCTCGCGATAGCTAGGCGACCAGGCGGCAGCGGCGCCGCCCGTCCACGGCGCACGACAACAGCGCAGCAGCCGCGCGAAGTCCACGCGCACGCGGAGGCGATGGTCTACCGGCGGCGGCAAATCAACGACGGGCAGGGACGCAGTTGTAGCTTGATTGCTTTTCTGTTTTAGGTTTTAGGGTGGTTTCTGTTCTACATAAGAAAATTGATTAATGTGGATAATTTGAACGGCACTTTTTTTTGTTTCAAAAGGTGTGGCGCACGTCACATGTCACGAATGGCGCACTCATCTTCTTTTTAATTGACTGTGATGAGCAGGGGTGGCGCATGTGAATGTCAGCTGTGGCGCACTCACAGTCGTTTTGCTTTTCTGGAATTGTAAGGGTGGCGCACGTGTAAAGTCACTAGTGGCGCATTAAGTGGTGCGCCACTGCTATTTGAATTACTAGTGGCGCACCAGTGGTGCGCCACTGCTAAAAGTTAGCAGTGGCGTGATAGTAGTGGCGCACCACTAGTGCGTGGTGCGCCACTGATGACAAAAACAGGTGCGCCACTGATAGCCTATTTTCTAGTAGTGCCAACTCGGCGCACTCGCGGAACACGAGGCTGATAGCGTGCGGCGGGCGTGGGCCACGCTAGATTCCCACGCTACTTGGGTTTCCTGTCCCCGATATTTTAAATTCGGGGTTCTTAACCCCGACAATGTATTATTCCTAAACATTTTTAAAATCGAGTATTATTTCTGGAAATAACAAAAAAATGTATTATTTAAAAAAATCGCCATCGAGGAGTCTTTTATTTGACAGGAAATTATTGACAAATAGAAAATGAGATTAGTACTGAAAACATGCATATTCTGTTATATATAGGATTCTGTACTAATGGACACAATTCATATGTATTGGACTTAGGCTGCCAAAGCACATCCAAATAGAGTTATTGGTCCTAGCTAGTTGGAAGCCCACCAATCCTTTACTCCTCGCGCAATGCCCATGTATGGTCCGTGGATCATACGGCATGGGAGCCAGCCCGGAGTAAGAAGAAGACAAAATCTAGCTGATGTCCTACACCATGGGCGCGTTTGGTAGCCTGCATCCCTTTTGGCTCGTATGAGGGGAGCAATTTCCGGCCCGTTTGGATGCCTGGGTCGAGCAGCGTTGTCGCATTAACCGGTTCTCAAAGCACCCCTGGGACAGGCCCTGGAGGAACGTCCGGAATGGCAGTTTCTCCGAGGCCAGGCCCGTTGCGGCCAGAAGGCTGCACGCGTGGGGAAGATAGGCAGAGACGCCGCGTCCCTTCAGGAACACGCGCCATAATTAGCCTCACCGCTCCCCTCTCCTTCCTCTCACTCGCGACCGCAGTCTCACCTCCCCCAAACTGTCACATCACCCGGCGGTTCCCCTCCCGCTGACCAATCCACCGCACCGTCGCAGGGAGGAGCACCGCTACCGGAGGAGGAGACGTCGGCGCCTCGGACCTCGACATCGGCCGCAATCTGCTCCGCAGACCTCATCGGCATCTTGTCTTCGCCCGCGACCTCGAGCTCGTCCTCTACCAGAAGAATTGCGGTAAAGACCCCTCCTTCTCACCTTCGTACTCGTTCTGCTGAAACATGCCATTTTCGGGCATTTTCAACGACATGCACATTAGATCTGCTAGGGTTTCCGTTAGGATAGCGGTCGGATTGACGCTTAGCAAGGTGTTCATCCCCATTTCTTGCAGTTCTTGTCTAGTTCTTGCATTTCACGGTCTCGATTTTCTTAGATCTGTTACTATAGTGTCGGATTGCGGTAGATCCTTCCTAGACCGGCCTTTGGATTGCTGAAACTGGCAGATCTTACTGTCCATGCATAGAGACGAAGGTTTTTTTGTGTTCGGGTTTACCATGTTGTCATTGTTGTACGCAAAGTTGAGCTGAGTCGCGCTAGTTTGTTCAGACGCAAGATGAGTGGGAGGACATGAAGAAGGAAGTTGCAATGCTCAAGAATATGCAGAGAACACAAGCACAAGTGATGAGGGCTAAGAAACAGGAATAGGAGGCAGAAAAACAGGCTTTGGAGGCTGAGAAGAGAAAACTAGAGTATGACATATACGATCTGCTTCAAGTGAATTTTGCAATCAAGGACAAGCTCAAGAGGATCATGGCTACTTGTGAGGAGTGATAAATGTGATGTAGACGTACCGTATGAGAATTTGTAATGTGGCCTAAGTACAATTTGTAATGTACCCGAAGTACCACTCGTAATGTACTCAATTTGAAGTGCCAATTGTGTTGTTTCTTGATTGAACTAGACCAATGATTATACCCTGGGATCATAGTATGAGGAGATGATTGATCAGAACCTATGGCATGACTTAATATGACCAAGCCATTGGTTCTGTTCAAACATCTCCTACATATGTCCTCATTGTATGAGGCCTCTGATACCCTGCTTTGCATGTTTCTGCTTCTTCAGTTCTGCATTGGCCAATGATTCAACCATGGCACAACGACAGGCATGGTGCTGCCCTCAAACTTAGTCATGTGTGCCGTATTACTGCCACACTAGACTTAGTTTGGGGACAGTCCCTCTGCCTGCCGTGTGATCCAACATATGAGGCCTCGTTTTGGTATGTCTGGAGCATTGGCCAATGATTCAACAAAGGAATAATGGAAGGCTAGGTGGTGGCCTCAAACTTAGTCATGTGTGCCACTGTCGTAGCACACTACACTTAGTTTGTGGCCACTCCCTATGCCTGCCGTGTCACCAACTGTATGAGGCCTTACTAATGTTACCAATATCCGTTTTCATCTATACTACTTGTGAGCACGCACACCTATAATTGCTTCTTTTCTTCTGGCAGACTGAGAAGATCATGCTTGGGTCACCTGCTGAGGTTCCCGGCGAGGGACCGGCGAAGAAGCGTCGTGGAAGGCCGGCTAAGGTCGGCCACTTCCACGACGAGCAAGGGCCCGACCACTTCCTCAAAATCATCTTCAAGCCCACCTTCAGCCGCCTCATTATCCCTAAAGCTTTCGTCAAGTGGTTCAGAGATATCCCTTCCAACATCATCGTCACCATCAACAGCGGATGCAACTAGAGGATGACTACGAGGAGAGAAGGCGATGACGCATTCATAGACCAGGGATGGTCAACCTTCACCGTCGCCCATCAGCTCAAGGTAGGCCAGTTCGTCACCTTCAGAAAGGTGTCCTCCTTGGAGTACAGAGTGATCATCTTCGACCACACCTGCACTGAGGTGGTCAGCAGGTGCCCGTACCATGGCGGTCACACCAGGTGCGTCGTCTCCGAGCACCATGTCTGAAGCTAACCTGGTGACATGTCGTGTCTAGTTGCTGCTCCTGTCTAGTGTGTTGAACTATGATCATGTCTGCCTTCTTCAGAACTATGACCGTGTCTGCAAAATGTTGTGCCGTGAACTTGTGTCATCTATGATCACTACTAAGTTATCTGTCGTCTATGATTTTGTTTTTATTTGTGATGTTAATCGTGGTAACCTCACCACTGAAGGGAAGAGGTTACCACAACCGGATTATGGGTTGCAACCAAACAACAGGGCCGCCGTTCTGGGCTGCTACATGACCTTAAAACCGATCTACCAAATGGCCAGAGTCCAAATCTCCACGGGGCCGAAAAATCGCCGTGCAGGCCACCAAACAAAGTCGCTTTTATGGCTCATAGTCCGTCTTGGACGTGCAATGCCTCCCATCTCGATGTGCCAGTGATGCAGAAAATCGATCCATGCAACCAAACACGCCCATAGGATCGAAAGAAATATTGCCGTGAATCCGCTCCAAAATGATGCTACAGTTACAGTAGTGAAGGAAAAGGAAGATGCATAGCTCTGCGAATCGATCAGCAAGCTCCGGTCCGAGTGACGGCCATGTACGAGCATGATTCGCCACCAACTGCTAGCTGCGGTGCACCGCGACGGGCGACGAAAGATTGAAGAATATGGTGACGCGCGTGTGTTGTCTGCGCATCACAATGCCCGCACTCGAATGATGGCCGGCCCCAATGAGTCAGCCAGGTCAGACAAAGCGAAACAAAAGTGCGTTCTGGGAGGTTCAGACATCAAACACGCCCTGAAACTGAAACGAAAGAATTACTGTGCTAGTCCTTTTCTTGACTAAGTGAAAGAATTACTAGTGTGCAGGTGGGGAAATGCACTTTGGCTCATAGGAGCATATGCTCCCATTATGTGAATTCACATTTTAAAGTATTAAAAATTCTAAACTAAATTTTTACATGTACATCTAGATATTTTATGTTGGTACACAAGTTTTCAAAAGAAAAAACATTTTTCTGTGGCTCCTGTAAAAAAGACAAATTTTAATGCTGTAACACGACTACGTACAGGACATTTTTTTGTCTTTTTTGTACACACCACACAAAATGTTATTTTTCCACGAAAACTTGTGAACGAACATAGGATATCACAATGTATAAGAAAAATTTTATGTCAGATTTTTTTTGACATTTCTAAAATTGTTTTTTATTATTTTATATAATGGGTGCATATGCACGCGTGTGCCAAAATGCCACCTCCGTGCAGGTGCCTAATCCTTGTTCTACTGCTCTTGGACTTGCTTCTCAACTGGACAAAGCCGGCCACGGCAGCATGCAGTCAGGTCACCCATTAGGAATATAAAGATACCAATTACATTTAGCTTGTACAATATTAAAATACGTATTCTAAAGACATTACGGATGCAGATAACTCTAATATAAAAGTAAAAGGTAAAAGATTAATAAAAGATCCCACTACAAAGATCAAAACCTTGTAGCCGTAACACAAAACACTGCCAAGACAGCACCTGAAATCCGTGCTTACAAAACAATACTTTCAACAAAGTAATTGCCACGCACAACAAATTAAGGTTAGACATTGGATTTTCACCCTCGAGCAAGTCCGCCCTTCCAAAACAATACCTTTAACAAGAACATTGTCAGATACAACCAATTAAGATCAGGCATTGGATTTTCACCCTGAAAGATAAGACTTTCTACTCCTCTTGTGCAACCGCCCCGCTTGTCGATGTCACTGCTGAAAGTCAAGAAACACTAAGCAAAGTCATCATCATCACGAAGATTCGGTTTGCCATTACTAGACCTCAGACCTTTAGCCGCCACACGACATTCTTAGCCACCGTCTTCTCCATGGAAATGAAAAACCGACACGTTCCATGATGGCAAACAACCAACGGAGGTTCGAGTCACTCCCTCCTGAAGCTGCACGGGCAAAAATATGGGTGCACATGACTGAATCCCATCCGATCCAGCAGTCTACAGGCATCAGGCGTCCAATGGAGATCATCGGCGGAGCCTTACGGAACTCATCACCTGCCAGATCATTGAGCGCGGACATGAAGCAGAACACCATCCTGGTGCGGGAAGAACCCAATGACCACCTCCTTTATTAAGCAGATCGGCATGCCCCTATGTCGTCGCCCGCTGGCTCCCAGCAGCAGCCAGAGATATCAGCAAGCACCGCCACCAGCATCCGCACCACGCGGACAATGAGGGGCTGAGCCGTACCGAGTCCCCCCGAACCAGGCACCGTGCCACTCTTGCAGCCACAACGATCGCCAAGATCACCGAAGAAGTATAGGGCCGCTGCCCTAGCGTGCCATCTCCGCCGGACGAGTCGCGCCGTCTAGGGCCATCTGAAGCTTTAGCCAGAGATCCCCCCCTGCCCCACCAGTCGCACTTGGAGATGAGAGCCCACCACCGCTGTCTGCCGGGAGGGCCTTTGCCCACTAGCTTTCTCCGGTGGTGGCGAGAACATGTGGGGGAGGAAAGGTGGGAGTGGCGGCTAGGGTTTCGCCCGAGCCACCCCTGGAAGCGGCACGAGTGTTTTCTAGTCGATCGTGAGGATGGTCAACTACCCAGCCCAAGGTCATCATTGTTTGATAGGCTTTAAACATTGTAAACAGATAATTATAGATCATTACATCTCCTTAACAATAATTACCTGCAGAGTCACCGGTTTATGCAGCAAAATAAAATAAAACTGAGTCACTTGTTTATACAACAATGATCTCAGGAGGTATTGGTTTGTGTAATTTCCTCGCATAAATATGTGCTACCAACGAAATGCTCCGTGCTTTCAACCAATGAATAATAAGAGGATTGGTATCCAACTATCCATGTCAGCAGATTTGAATTATATAATAACAGTATTATTTGCTGCTAAAAAGGAGCAATGATGATTCTATCACTCACCTTTCGGTTCTCCATTAGTCGAAACTGGTTGGAAAGTAGTATCCACACCCTTGTACAAAAGGAAGATGTACTTTTTTGCAATCCAATATAACGTGATTAACATCAGACAATCGATGCGTTTTGTTGTCACGAGGAATTAATCCGTGTTTAATATCGTTAGAGAAAGCATGCATGGGATTAGGTTTACTTATACTTATAGGAGAAGAGTTGCCCAATTCGTAGAAAGTGGCGCGGGGGTTGGTTAACGTGCGTTTGACAAAACTATCCAAAGGCTTAGTGCCAAGAGGTACAGATACAATATATGCGATATCTCATCTGCTTGATGAAATCTTATACGCATCTTACTGACAAGAATTAATGCACCTGTGCACGCGATGTTAGCTAGATGGTGCATATCCACTCATCACCAAACGTACATCACTACTTTTCTGTGTACTAACTGGTGGAAAAGGGCCATTGGTCGCGGTCGGTTCGCAACTGCTATTAGTCGCGGTTCGCAACTGCCATTAGTCACGGTTGCGCAACCGCGACCAACTAAGCGCGACTCCCCCCCCCTCCTTCTTTAGTCACGGTTGCTTACGAACCGCGACTAAAGGCACGTCCACGTGGCCGCCAGCAGTCCGTCGGGGCGGAGGACCTTTAGTCGCGGTTCTCCTGGCCACCCACGACTAAAGGCCGCCGCAGGTTTAGGGTTTTAGCCCCCCCCCCCCTAAACCTGGTTTCTTTTTAATTTGTATTGTTTTATTTCTTTTGTGTTTAATTTTAATTTTGAAGGAGTTTCACATATTGTACGGTACTACATACATGCATATGAATGTACAATTTCAAACAAATTTGAAATTAGAACCAAAGAGAATTCAAGAGGAATATACAATATATATTCAATATCGGATGACCAGCATATACAATTTTGAATAAGTTTCCATACACAATTTAGTGCATATAAAGTTCTACGTCCTCTACATAGTGTTCTCCTTTAGGATCGACGACTTCCCTCACGAACCATCCAGCTTAGTTCCTCTTGAAGTGGTCGGAGGCGAGCTTCCGGAGTAAGCATCATCCGGAGGTTATTCCTCTTGATATTGTTGTCACTCGGAACCCGCTCGGAGGTGTATCTCCGGATCATCTCACAAACATAGTATCCACATAGATTGGTCCCCGGTGGCTGAATATCCCCGGTCCCACTCTTTGACCGCATAAAATGTAGCTCTTTTTGAACTCACCGACCTTGGCATATACGAACCGTCTCCAAACCCTACGAGGCAAAGAAAATTAAATGAACAAGAGAGTTATTAGTTACTTGATATTAGGAAACGAACGAAATAGGCCGATCGATATAGAGCGCAAATGAATGAAAATAATTACTTCTGCATCATTTTTCTCATGTCGGTCCAAAGCTTTGAATCCATATTCAGAAAGTCGTGGACGATTACTGTGGAGTCATGAAGTTTAATTACTAGCGGAATCCAGGTGGAACCTCGCGGACACGATACATGCACGATCATGCATAACTCATCGATTAGCCACATACCATGCATGGAGTAAACAAAAGAGAATGTGCTCAAGACGAAACACTCACCCAAAATGGTAAGGAAATAGAATATCACTTTTGAGTTCCCGCTTATCAAGAAACCGCCACAGGTCTTCCTCCACGTCGGCGGGGTGATGTTTTAACACATATCCATTAACGATGTGTGGGTCAATGAACCCAACATCATGGATGTTCCTTACTCCGCATTCCTTGATCTTCATTCTCGCATTATAGAGTACGAACAATATAGTTAGGACATATATATAGTGCGGACAATGAACGAGATGGGGTAGAAATAAATCACTTACGAACGTAGCAACCGATGATAGATTTGTCGAGCTCGCGCAATTGAGAAGCTGGAACAATTCACTCAGATGAATTGTTACATAGTAATGTTTGAAGTGATGCTCATGTCTAACTTCCGCATAAATATATTCTTTGGCGTTTTTATTTTTTATGTAACCCTTGTACCAATTTACCAGATTTTTCATTTGTTGAGGTAGATTCTCTTCTCGCGCGAGCTCGACGAGGGGCCCATTCCGCACATATGTAATTACTGGTTTACTCATTGGCGCCTTCTCAAGGCCTAACACTGCACAAAGAGTCATACCTAAGTTGGCCGCTTGTTCTCTGGCACTCGTTACAGTCAATCCCTGTGCTGCCGCAGCTGCTATGATATCGGGGGCATCCGGACCGGCGGCTTTCACTATGAGCGGGGCAATCGATTGTTTATTTTGTTCCCCGAGCTGGGCAACTCGTTTCCCGCTTTTTTTACTTGCTAATTCTTTCTCGGCCTCCTCCAAGGCTTTCTTCTCCTGCTTCTCCGCCCGCTCTTTCTTCTCCTTCAACATGAGTGCCTGCCTACGAAGTTCACGTGCATAGTCGTCAAGCGGATTCTTCGCGGCTTGGGACGGTGTGCTCAAAAATGACTTAGCCCACTTCTTTTGCTCATCAGAAAATACTGGCTTGGGCTCGGGCTCTCTTTTCTTCTTGCAGTCCGCCTTCCATTTCTCATAATCAGCAGTCGCGGCCACGTCGACTTCCTCGGCACTACGTTCCCAAGGCCTTCTGGGGAGAGGCTTCAGTGATGGTTCCGGTACCTTTGTGGTCTTAGGTACATAAGGGTCCGGGTTAATAGTCCAGGACTGCTTCTGCTTCTTCGCCGGAGGTGGATTGGGGGGCGGCGACTGCTTACCCGCCCGGGGCGGACTGGGGGGCGGCGACTGCTTACCCGCCGGAGGTGAATTGGGGGGCGGCGTCGGCTCACGTGAAGGAGGTGTAGGTGAAGCACCACCACCGCCACCGCCACCACCACCCGAGGGGGGTGGACTTGTTTGCCTTGGCGCCTCGCCTGGAAACTTGATTAACTTCTTTTTCCATAGAATGAACTGGCGCTTGACACCTCCAAGTCTTCTCTCCCTTCGGTGTAGCAATGTCAATCTCCGGTTCCTCAAACCCCGGGACTATTTCCTCCACCGTGACACGAGCATAGCCATCCGGAATGGGGTTGTTGTGGTGGAGTGCTCCGGCTCACATGGTAAAGCATCGCCGATGGCTACCTTCGTGGACATGTTCCCAATTGGATAATGCAGATGACATTCTTTCATCTCCTTTACATCGTCCACGGGGTAGCGAGGAGGCTCCGGTGCAGTAATATCGATCTCCGGTGCATTATCGCAGCCGGCGGGGCCTCCGTGGAAGCCACGCTGCTTCTCATCCGCCGCCGGCTTCCGAGATCCGCTGGATGATCTTCATGCGCCCCGAGCTGCCGATCTTTCTTGTACTAGTATACTCACGGTTTTCTTTATCGTATCGAATTCCGATACCAACCGCGCCACAACATCCGCATCCCGATCCATCTTTCTCTTACGGCTTCGTAACCGTACGGGTCATCTTTCTCGGGAGAACCCTATTTTCCACGGAACGTTCCCCATGCCTCGTACACGTCCTCCGTGTTCGGGATTCCCGAGGGCTTTTGTCGTCGCGTCGTTCTCTCCGTTGAACTTGATCTCCCCTCTTGAGCATCCCTCATTGCGTCAATAAGGGCTTGGGTGGGTGTAAACGTTTTGTTCCGGTGAACACACTTCCCTGTCTCCGGGTGTAGCATTCCCCCATGCCCGTACCACCAGCTTTTGGCCCTTGGGTCCCATCCCTCCGTACCTGGACGGATTCCTCGCGCCCTCAGCTCGTTCTCCATCTTCTCCCACCTAGACTCCCAAAGGCGATACCCTCCTGGCCCCATAATATGATTGTACTCCTTCTTAGCCGCATTTTCCTTATTTTTTTCGATATTTCAATGAACTGCTCCGATTGCTTTTGCTTCACAAATTCTGGCCAATCATGTTTCAGTTTCTCATATTGTCCTTTGAAATCCGGAGTCTTGTTCTTGTTGACATAGTCACGGGCTAGATTTTGCTTGAATTTCCGGAATGCACTGGCCATCTTTTGAAGAGCGAACTGTTTGACTAGCCTCCTCCTCTCCTTGCTTTCCTCAATCTTGTTACCCTCCTCATCGAATTTCTTGTATTCCGGAGGTAGAACGAAATGTTCCATAAGCTTTTTCAAGCAATCTTTTTTTGTTCTCTTCTCGACAAAAGTGAAACCAAGACGTGCCTTCTTTGGCTCATTCCACTCCTGGACGGTGATCGAGACGTTGTCTCTAACAACGGCTCCGCATTGGTTGATAAACTTGGTGGCGTTCTTCTCGGGCTCCAGCGGCTTGCCGGTTGCACTGTCGACAACCTCGATGGTACATGTTTCTCCTTGTTTCATCGTCTTGGTTGCGCCACGCTTTGACAACGTACTCGATTGTTTCGACGATCCGGCCAAGGGCTAAAATAAGAAAGAGAGTCGCGCGCGTTAGTACACACATATTTATTTAAATCAGTTAGTTTGTATCACCAGAGGCTCAATGTATATATATACCTCGGCGCCGGAGGTGGTTGCTACTTTCAATTGAAGATCGTCGTTTATCGACGTTTGTTCGGCATCATCTTGCTGACGGCCTTCATCTTGACCGTCAAGGTTCAGATAAGAAGAGATCTCTTCTTCATCTTGATCGGTCGGCACATAAAGAATATCGCCGTTTATGAGGCCAAATATATGCTCTTCAGCTTCCGGATCATAGTTGGCCGTAATCGGGTCAGCTCTATCGTCCGCCATATGTCAGTCCTGAAAACATGTAGTAAAAACAAATTAATTAAGTGAAAAAGGGGGGCGGTGGCGGTGGCGAAAGGGCGGTGGCAAAAGGAGGGGGCGAGGAAGGGGTGGGAGAGGGTGTTGCGGAAGAGCGCGAGACGGGGCGGCAGACGACGGCGTCACAGAGAGGGAGGCGAGGACGAGCGCGTTGGCGGCGATTTAATTAAAGGTTTTTTAGTTAAGTCAAATTTTAGTTCATTTTTTGAGTTCTTTTAAAAGTGAAAAAATACAAAAGTGAAAATTTAGTTCATTTTTTTGACAAACTTTTGTTAAGTTATTTTTGTTAAATTTTGTTAAGTTATTTCTTGTTAATTTAAAATTTTGTTATATATGTTAAAGTTTTTGTGAAATCGGCAATTTTGTTAAGTTACTGTTTTTGTGAAGTTCAATTTTTTTGTTAAGTTAATTAAAGTTTTTGTGAAGTTAATTACAAAGTTTTAAGTTTTTTTGTTAAGTATAGTTAAAATTAAAAATAACAAACATAACATAAAAAAAAAGAAAAAAAATCCGGCGGCCGGCCCTCTCGATCTCTTCCTCTCCCTTCTCTCTGTACGTATACAGTGCGCGTGTGGCCGGCGGCCAGCCGCGCGCCTCCGGCCGGCGGCGCGTGCGGGGCGGCGGCGCATGCGGGACGACGGCGGCACGCGCGAGGAGACGTACGTCGTCGGCGGTCGTCGAAGGGCGGGGCGGCGGCGTCGTTGGCGTCGGCGGTCGAACGGGGCGGCGCGCGGTTGGCGGCTCGGGCGCGGCGTTGGCGTCGGCAGGGCTTCGGTAGGGCGCGGCGGCAGGGCTTCGGGCGCGGAGAAGAAGAAGATCGAAGCGGCGGAGAAGAAGAGATGGGAGCGGCGGTTCGGGCGCGAAATTTATAGGAAGCGACCTTTGGTCGCGGTTGGTGTGCCCAACCGCGACTAAAGGGTACCCTTTAGTCGCGGTTGGCCACACCAACCGCGACCAAAGGCGTTTTCGCCCGAATTCCAGCGTTCCCGCGGAAATAACCTTAGTCGCGGTTGGCCGTGCCAACCGCGACTAAAGGTCCTTTTCAAAATTTCTTTTCATTTTCAAAATGTTGGAAATACAAATAATATATCAAAAAATTCATAAAAATAAAACTAATTCAATTCAAAATGTTAGAAATACAAATAATATATCAAAAAATTCAGAAAAATAAAACTAATTCAATTCAAAATGTTAAAAATACAAATAATATATCAAAAAAATCATAAAAATAAAACTAATTCAATTCAAAATGTTAAAAATACAAATAATATATCACAAAATTCAGAAAAATAAAACCAATTCAATTCAAAATGTTAAAAATACAAATAATATATCAAAAAAATCATAAAAATAAAAATAATTCAATTCAAAATCTTAAAAATACAAATAATATACCAAAAAATTCAGAAAAATAAATTTCTTCCCGCCCCCCTCTTCCCGCCAGTTCTTCCCGCCCCCCTCTTCCCGCCACTTCTTCCCGCATCTGTCTATCCGCCATTTCTTCCCGCCTTTGTCTTCCCGCCTCTGTCTTTCATTGGCTTGCAGGAAATTTTTTCCCGAGGAGCAACTTCCGAAGATGTCGTAGGGCGTGTGCACCGACGACATCTTCGAGAAGTTGCGCGACGGGAGATTTTCCAACCCTTTACTCCATCCATGGGGATGAAACTCTCCCTACCTGCTAGGTTGGCTTGTTGGCCGGTCTGTCTGCCAAGGCGTACATCGATGCTCCTTTTATAGGCACGGCACCACTTCTGCTTTGGCTTGTTCCTCCGACAGGGCGTCGTGCGCTACATGCTTTATCTCATCGAGCAGTGCGTCCACCCACGCGTCCTTATCCTGCCGACAGCTTTAGTCACGGTTGCACCCTCCAGCCGGGACTAAAGCTTACCCAAACATCCTTATCCGACCGACAGCTTTTCATAGATGACACAAAAACCACCTTTAGTCCCGGTTGCACCCACCGGCCGAGACTAAAGCTTACCCAGACGTCCTTATCCCACCGACAGTTTTATTAGATGATACAAAACCACCTTTAGTCTCGGTTGCACCCACCAGCCGGGACTAAAGATTAGATGACCAACTCTTGATTCCTCTTCTTCCCACCTCTTTCTTCCCGCCAATTTCTTCCTGCCTCTTTCTTCCCGCCACTTTCTTCCCGCCTCTTGTCTTCCCGCTCCCATTTTTCCCGCCATTTCTCACTACATATATGTAGCCCGGCTTGGCCAGCATTATCACATCTCTACAATCTCTCATCACTTTCTCATGGCTTCCACCGCACCCACTCTAACCTACCAGCAGGTGGAGGAGCTTTGCGCCTCGAACTACCCTTGCCCACCGGGCTACCGCGTCCCCGCCTGCTGGAGCCTAAGCGCCGGCGGCGTGCCGGTCCCTCCCGTCCCTCAGGGTACTGCGCGTCGGGCGGTGATACGTCTCCGACGTATCGATAATTTCTTATGTTCCATGCCACATTATTGATGATATCTACATGTTTTATACACATTATATGTCGTATTTATGCATTTTCCGGCACTAACCTATTAATGAGATGCCGAAGAGCCGATTCTGTTGTTCTCGCTGTTTTTGGTTTCAGAAATCCTAGTAAAGAAATATTCTCGGAATTGGACGAAATCAACGCCCGGGGTCCTATTTTGCCACGAAGCTTCCGAAGACCGAGGGAGAGTCGAAGTGGGGCCACGAGGTGGCGACACACCGGGCGGCGCGGCCTGTGCCCCGGCCCCGCCGACTCTGTGGTGTGGGCCCCTCGTGCCGCCTCTTTACCTCGCCCTTCCGCCTACTTAAAGCCTCCGTCGCGAAACCCCCGCACCGAGAGCCACGATACGGAAAACCTTGCGAGACGCCGCCGCCGCCAATCCCATCTCGGGGGATTCGGAGATCACCCTCCGGCACCTCGCCGGGAGAGGGGATTCATCTCCCGGAGGACTCTTCACCGCCATGGTCGCCTCCCGGAGTGATGAGTGAGTAGTTCACCCCCGGACTATGGGTCCATAGCGGTAGCTAGATGGTTGTCTTCTCCTCATGTGCTTTATTGTCCGATCTTGTGAGCTGCCTAACATGATCAAGATCATCTATCCGTAATTCTATATGTTGTGTTTGTCGGGATCCGATGGATAGAGAATACTATGTTATGTTGATTATCAATCTATTACCTATGTGTTGTTTATGATCTTGCATGCTCTCCGTTATTAGTAGAGGCTCGGCCAAGTTTTTGCTCTTAACTCCAAGAGGGAGTATTTATGCTCGATAGTGGGTTCATGCCTCCATTAAACTGGGGACGATGACGATGAAAGTTCTAAGGTTGTGGATGTGCTATTGCCACTAGGGATAAAACATTGATGCTATGTCCGAGGATGTAGTTATTGATTACATTACGCACCATACTTAATGCAATTGTCCGTTGTTTTGCAACTTAATACCGGAAGGGGTTCGGATGATAACCTCGAAGGTAGACTTTTTAGGCATAGATGCATGTCGGATAGCGGTCTATGTACTTTGTCGTAATGCCCAATTAAATCTCACAATATTCATCATGTCATGTATGTGCATTGTCATGCCCTCTCTATTTGTCAATTGCCCGACCGTAATTTGTTCACCCAACATGCTATCTTATGGGAGAGACACCTCTAGTGAACTCGTGGACCCCGGTCCATTCTTTTATACTCGAAATACAAATCTGTTGCAATATTTGTTCTTTACCTGTTCTTTGCAAACAATCATCATCCACACTATACATCTAATCCTTTGTTACGGCAAGCGTAGTGAGATTGACAACCTCACCTGTTTCGTTGGGGCAAAGTACTTTGGCTGTGTTGTGCGGGTTCCACGTTGGCGCCGGAATCCCCGGTGTTGCGCCGCACTACATCCCGCCGCCATCAACCTTCAACGTGCTTCTTGGCTCCTCCTGGTTCGATAAACCTTGGTTTCTTTCCGAGGGAAAACTTGCTCGCTCGTGCGCATCATACCTTCCTCTTGGGGTTCCCAACGAACGTGTGAGTTACACGCCATCAAGCTCTTTTTCCGGCGCCGTTGCCGGGAGATCAAGACACGGCTGCAAGGGGAGTCTCCACAATCCAATCTCTTTACTTTGTTTTTGTCTTGCTTTATTTTATTTGCTACTTTGTTTGCTGCATTATATCAAAACACAAAAAAATTAGTTGCTAGCTTTACTTTATTTACTTGTCTTGCACTCTATATCAAAAACACAAAAAAATTAGTTACTTGCATTTATTTTATCTAGTTTGCTTTATTTACTATCGCTAAAATGAGTAATCCCGAAGTTGAAGTTCGTTCGTTTAAGCAACAAGGGGGAGAATGTTTAAAAGATGCTTGGTATAGAATTAGTGATGCTCATAATAGGTGCACTAAGAAACACTCCACCACTATCCTACTCGGGAATTTTTATGTTGGTATCTCTAGTCTGGAATAGGTATGTTCTTGATTGTCTCGCAGGAGGTAACTTCCTAGGCGCTCCTGCTTTAGAAGCTAGTTGCATTATTGAGAGTTTATTTGGAACACCACCTGTTAATGAAGTTAAAATTGAAACCTCTCTTGAAGATGTCGTGAAAAAATTGGAAACCATAGAGAAAAAATTTCCAAGTGTTGAAACTAAATTGGAAATGTTACTTGATAGCACTGATAAACTTGATAAATCTCTAGGTGGAATGAATGAGAGAATCACCATCTTAGAATCTTGTGCTAACCATGATAATCAAACCCAAAGGATTAGTGAACTTGAAAAAGCTATGGGAACCTTGGGTTCAACTTTTTCTTCTCTTAAATATAAGGAGAAAGCTTATGTGGGTAAGGAGCAAAAGTTTATGTATGTCTCTAAAGTACCTAAACCAAAAAAATATTATTATAGGCCTAAAATTGACAAAGCCCTTAGAACCACTACAGATGGGGGAACTTATGATGTCGATGCTCCACCTCTTGATAACACTTGATACACACTTTCTGCGCCTAGCTGAAAGGCGTTAAAGAAAAGCGCTTATGGGAGACAACCCATGTTTTTTTACTACAGTATTTTTGTTTTATATTTGAGTCTTGGAAGTTGTTTACTACTGTAGCAACCTCTCCTTATCTTAGTTTTGTGTTTTGTTGTGCCAAGTAAAGTCTTTGATAGTAAAGTGAATACTAGATTTGGATTACTGCGCGAGTTACAGATTTCTTTGCTCGTCACGAATTTCGACATGCCTCCCTGTAAGTAGCTCAGAAAATTAAGCCAATTTACGTGCGTGATCCTCAGATATGTACGCAACTTTCATTAAATTTGGGCATTTTCATTTGAGCAAGTCTGGTGCCTCAATAAAATCCATATTTACAGACTGTTACGTTTTTGACAGATTCTGCCTTTTATTTCGCATTGCCTCTTTTGCTATGTTGGATGAATTTCTTTGATCCATTAATGTCCAGTAGCTTTATGCAATGTCCGAAGTGTTAAGAATGATTGTGTCACCTCTGAACATGTTAATTTTTATTGTCCACTAACCCTCTAATGAGTTGTTTCGAGTTTGGTGTGGAGGAAGTTTTCAAGGATCAAGAGAGGAGAATGATGCAATATGATCAAGGAGAGTGAAAGCTTCTAAGCTTGGGGATGCCGGTGGTTCACCCCTGCATATTCTAAGAAGACTCAAGCGTCTAAGCTTGGGGATGCCCAAGGCATCCCCTTCTTCATCGACAACATTATCAGGTTCCTCCCCTGAAACTATATTTTTATTCCGTCACATCTTCTGTGCTTTGCTTGGAGCGTCGGTTTGTTTTTGTTTTTGTTTTTGTTTGAATAAATGGATCCTAGCATTAATTGTGTGGGAGAGAGACACGCTCCGCTGTTGCATATGGACAAATATGTCCTTAGGCTTTACTCATAGTATTCATGGCGAAGGTTGAATCTTCTTCGTTAAATTGTTATACGGTTGGAATCGGGAAATGCTACATGTAGTAATTCTAAAATGTCTTGAATAATTTGATACTTGGGAATTGTGTGCTCATGTTTAAGCTCTTGCATCATATACTTTGCACCCATTAATGAAGAAACACCTAGAGCTTGCTAAATTTGGTTTGCATATTTGATCTCTCTAAAGTCTAGATAATATCTAGTATTGAGTTTTGAACAACAAGGAAGACGGTGTAGAGTCTTATAATGTTTACAATATGTCTTTTATGTGAGTTTTGCTGCACCGGTTCATCCATGTGTTTTTTTCAAATAACCTTGCTAGCCTAAACCTTGTATCGAGAGGGAATACTTCTCGTGCATCCAAAATCCTTGAGCCAACCACTATGCCATTTGTGTCCACCATATCTACCTACTACATGGTATTTCTCCGCCATTCCAAAGTAAATTGCTTGAGTGCTACCTTTAAAATTTCCATTCTTTACCTTTGCAATATATAGCTCATGGGACAAATAGCTTAAAAACTATTGTGGTATTGAATATGTACTTATGCACTTTATCTCTTATTAAGTTGCTTGTTGTGCGATAACCATGTTCCTGGGGACGCCATCAACTACACTTTGTTGAATATCATGTGAGTTGCTATGCATGTCCGTCTTGTCTGAAGTAAGAGAGATCTACCACCTTAATGGTTGGAGCATGCATATTGTTAGAGAAGAACATTGGGCCGCTAACTAAAGCCATGAATCATGGTGGAAGTTTCAGTTTGGACATATATCCTCAATCTCATATGAGAATACTAATTATTGCCACATGCTTATGCATTAAAGAGGAGTCCATTATCTGTTGTCCATGTTGTCCCGGTATGGATGTCTAAGTTGAGAATAATCAAAAGCGAGAAATCCAAAATGCGAGCTTTCTCCTTAGACCTTTGTACAGGCGGCATGGAGGTACCCCTTTGTGACACTTGGTTAAAACATGTGTATTGCGATGATCCGGTAGTCCAAGCTAATTAGGACAAGGTGCGGGCACTATTAGTATACTATGCATGAGGCTTGCAACTTGTAAGATATAATTTACATGATACATATGCTTTATTACTACCGTTGACAAAATTGTTTCTTGTTTTCAAAATAAAAGCTCTAGCACAATTATAGCAATCGATGCTTTTCCTCTGCGAAGGATCTTTCTTTTACTTTTATGTTGAGTCAGTTCACCTATTTCTCTCCACCTCAAGAAGCAAACACTTGTGTGAACTGTGCATTGATTCCTACATACTTGCATATTGCACTTGTTATATTACTCTATGTTGACAATTATCCATGAGATATACATGTTATAAGTTGAAAGCAACCGCTGAAACTTAATCTTCTTTTGTGTTGCTTCAATACCTTTACTTTGATTTATTGCTTTATGAGTTAACTCTTATGCAAGACTTATTGATGCTTGTCTTTAAGTGCTATTCATGAAAAGTCTTTGCTTTATGATTCATTTTTTTTCTCATGTCATTACCATTGTTTTGATCGCTGCATTCATTACATATGTTTACAATAGTATGATCAAGGTTATGATGGCATGTCACTCCAGAAATTATCTTTGTTATCGTTTACCTGCTCGAGACGAGCGAGGAACTAAGCTTGGGGATGCCGATACGTCTCAGACGTATCGATAATTTCTTATGTTCCATGCCACATTATTGATGATATCTACATGTTTTATACACATTATATGTCGTATTTATGCATTTTCCGGCACTAACCTATTAACGAGATGCCGAAGAGCTAGTTGCTGTTTTTCTCGCCGTTTTTGGTTTCGAAATCCTAGTAAAGAAATATTCTCGGAATTGGACGAAATCAACGCCCGGGGTCCTATTTTGCCACGAAGCTTCCGAAGACCGAGCGAGAGTCGAAGTGGGGCCACGAGGTGGCGACACACCAGGGCGGCGCGGCCCAGGCCCTGGCCGCGCCGGCTTGTGGTGTGGGCCCCTCGTGCCGCCTCTTTACTTGCCCTTCCGCCTACTTAAAGCCTCCGTCGCGAAACCCCCAGTACCGAGAGCCACGATACGGAAAACCTTACTGAGACGCCGCCGCCGCCAATCCCATCTCGGGGGATTCTGGGAGATCACCTCCGGCACTCGCCGGAGAGGGGATTCATCTCCTGGAGGACTCTTCACCGCCATGGTCGCCTCCGGAGTGATGAGTGAGTAGTTCACCCCCGGACTATGGGTCCATAGCAGTAGCTAGATGGTTGTCCGATGTCTACGGGTGCTTCTATTCTTGTAGACAGTGTTGGGCCTCCAAGAGCGAGAGGTTTGTAGAACAACGAGCAAGTTTCCCTTAAGTGGATCACCCAAGGTTTATCGAACTCGGGGAGGAAGAGGTCAAAGATATCCCTCTCATGCAACCCTGCAACCACAAAGCAAGAAGTCTCTTGTGTCCCCAACACACCTAATAGGTGCACTAGTTCGGCGAAGAGATAGTGAAATACAGGTGGTATGAATAAGTATGAGCGAGTAGTAACGGCGAGAAAAGTGCTTGTCTGGCGTGTGGTTGATGGTGGTAATATTGCAGGAAGTACAGATGCGAGTAAAACAAGAAACAAGCAGCGATAGCAATATTTAGGAACAAGGCCTAGGGATCATACTTTCACTAGTGGACACTCTCAACATTGATCACATAACAGAATAAATAGATAGATGCTAGACTCTACACTCTCTTGTTGGATGATGAACACCACTAACTGTGTAGGATTACACGAACCCTCAATGCCGGAGTTAACAAGCTCCACAATATTTGATGTTCATGTTTAAATAACCTTAGAGTGCATGACGGATCAACATAACCAAACCAAGTACTAACATAGCATGCACACCGTCACCTTCACACTACGAAAGGAGGCATAGATCACATCAATACCATCATAGCAATAGTTAACTTCATAATCTACAAGAGATCACAATCATAGCCTACGCCAAGTACTACACGATGCACACACTTGTCACCATTACACCGTGCAGGAGGAATAAACTACTTTAATAACATCACTAGAGTAGCACACGGATAAATTGTGATACAAAACACATTGCAATCATAAAGAGATATAAATAAGCACTTCACTATGCCATTCATAACGATGAATAAGTATTCTGTGAAATATAGCCTAAGAGATCCACACGGTGCACACACCGTCACCTTTACACACGTGGGACAAGGAGTCTCCCGGAGATCACATAAGTAAAGCCCACTTGACTAGCATAATGACATCTAGATTACAAGCATCATCATATGAATCTCAATCATGTAAGGCAGCTCATGAGATTATTGTATTGAAGTACATAGGAGAGAGATGAACCACATAGCTACCGGTACTGCCCTTAGCCTCGATGGAGAACTACTCCCTCCTCATGGGAGACAAGCAGCGTTGATGGAGATGGCGGTGGTGTCGATGGAGAAGCCTTCCGGGGGCACTTCCCCGTCCCGGCGGCGTGCCGGAACGAGAGACTCTGTCCCCGGATCTTGGCTTCGCGATGGCGGCGGCTCTGGAAGGTTTTCTCTGGTTTCGTCGACCGTGGTAGGGTTTTCGCGACGGAGACTTTAAGTAGGCGGAAGGGAAACGCGGGGGCCACACGAGGGCCCCACACACCAGGGCCGCGCGGCCAAGGCCTGGGCCGCGCCGCCCTGTTGTGGCGGCGCCTCGTGGCCCCACTTCCTTTCCCCCTCGGTCTTCTGGAAGCTTCGTGTAAAAATAGGACCCTGGGCGTTGATTTCGTCCAATTCCGAGAATATTTCCTTACTAGGATTTCTGAAACCAAAAACAGCAGAAAACAGGAACTGGCCATTCGGCATCTCGTCAATAGGTTAGTTCCGAAAAACGCATAAATATGACATAAAGTATGCATAAAACATGTCGATATCATCAATAATGTGGCATGGAACATAAGAAATTATCGATACGTCGGAGACATATCAGCATCCCCAAGCTTAGTTCCTGCTCGTCCCGAGCAGGTAAACGATAACAAAGATAATTTCTGGAGTGACATGCCATCATAAACTTGATAGCATATGTAATGAATGTAGCGATCAAAACAATGGTGAATGACATGAGTAAACAAATGAATCATAAAGCAAAGACTTTTCATGAATAGTACTTCAAGACAAGCATCAATAAGTCTTGCATAAGAGTTAACTCATAAAGCAATAAATTCATAGTAAAGGTATTGAAGCAACACAAAGGAAGATTAAGTTTCAGCGGTTGCTTTCAACTTGTAACATGTATATCTCATGGGTAATTGTCAACATAGAGTAATATAACAAGTGCAATATGCAAGTATGTAGGAATCAATACACAGTTCACACAAGTGTTTGCTTCTTAAGGTGGAGAGAGATAGGTGAATCGACTCAACATAAAAGTAAAAGAAAGGTCCTTCGCAGAGGAAAGCATCGATTGCTATATTTGTGCTAGAGCTTTTATTTTGAAAACAAGAAACAATTTTGTCAACGGTAGTAATAAAGCACATGTATTATGTAAATTATATCTTACAAGTTGCAAGCCTCATGCATAGTATACTAATAGTGCCCGCACCTTGTCCTAATTAGCTTGGACTACCGGATCATTGCAATACACATGTTTTAACCAAGTGTCACAAAGGGGTACCTCCACGCCGCCTGTACAAAGGTCTAAGGAGAAAGCTCGCATTTTGGATTTCTCGCTTTTGATTATTCTCAACTTAGACATCCATACTGGGACAACATGGACAACAGATAATGGACTCCTCTTTAATGCATAAGCATGTAGCAACAATTAGTGTTCTCATATGAGATTGAGGATATATGTCCAAAACTGAAACTTCCACCATGATTCATGGCTTTAGTTAGCGGCCCAATGTTCTTCTCTAACAATATGCATGCTCTAACCATTAATTGGTAGATCTCTCTTACTTCAGACAAGACGGACATGCATAGCAACTCACATGATATTCAACAAAGAGTAGTTGATGGCGTCCCCAGGAACATGGTTATCGCACAACAAGCAACTTAATAAGAGATAAAGTGCATAAGTACATATTCAATACCACAATAGTTTTTAAGCTATTTGTCCCATGAGCTATATATTGCAAAGGTAAAGAATGGAAATTTTAAAGGTAGCACTCAAGCAATTTATTTTGGAATGGCGGAGAAATACCATGTAGTAGGTAGGTATGGTGGACACAAATGGCATAGTGGTTGGCTCAAGGATTTTGGATGCATGAGAAGTATTCCCTCTCGATACAAGGTTTAGGCTAGCAAGGTTTTTGAAACAAACACAAGGATGAACCGGTGCAGCAAAACTCACATAAAAGACATATTGTAAACATTATAAGACTCTACACCGTCTTCCTTGTTATTCAAAACTCAATACTAGAAATTATCTAGACTTTAGAGAGACCAAATATGCAAACCAAATTTAGCAAGCTCTAGGTGTTTCTTCATTAATGGGTGCAAAGTATATGATGCAAGAGCTTAAACATGAGCACAACAATTGCCAAGTATCAAATTATTCAAGACATTGTAGAATTACTACATGTAGCATTTCCCGATTCCAACCATATAACAATTTAACGAAGAAGATTCGACCTTCGCCATGAATACTATGAGTAAAGCCTAAGGACATATTTGTCCATATGCAACAGCGGAGCGTGTCTCTCTCCCACACAATGAATGCTAGGATCCATTTTATTCAAACAAAAACAAAAATAAAAACAAACCGACGCTCCAAGTAAAGCACATAAGATGTGACGGAATAAAAATATAGTTTCAGGGGAGGAACCTGATAATGTTGTCGATGAAGAAGGGGATGCCTTGGGCATCCCCAAGCTTAGACACTTGAGTCTTCTTATAATATGCAGGAGTGAACCACCGGGGCATCCCCAAGCTTAGACTTTTCACTCTTCTTGATCATAGTATATCATCCTCCTCTCTTGACCCTTGAAAACTTCCTCCACACCAAACTCGAAACAACTCATTAGAGGGTTAGTGCACAATAAAAATTAAAATTTTCAGAGGTGACACAATCATTCTTAACACTTCTGGACATTGCATAAAGCTACTGGACATTAATGGATCAAATAAATTCATCCAACATAGCAAAAGAGGCAATGCGAAATAAAAGGCAGAATCTGTCAAAAACGAACAGTCCGTAAAGATGGATTTTATTGAGGCACCAGACTTGCTCAAATGAAAATGCCCAAATTGAATGAAAGTTGCGTACATATCTGAGGATCACGCACGTAAATGGGCATATTTTTCTGAGCTACCTACAGAGAGGCAGGTCGAAATTCGTGACAGCAAAGAAATCTGTTACTGCGCAGTAATCCAAATCTAGTATCAACCTTTCTATCAAAGACTTTACTTGGCACAACAATGCAATAAAATAAGATAAGGAGAGGTTGCTACAGTAGTAACAACTTCCAATACACAAATATAAAATAGAGGTATTGTAGCAAAATAAACACATGGGTTATCTCCCAAGAAGTTCTTTCTTTATAGCCATTAAGATGGGCTCAGCAGTTTTAATGATGCACTCGCAAGAAATAGTAGTTGAAGCAAAAGAGAGCATCAAGAGGAAAATTCAAAAAAAAATTAAGTCTAACATGCTTCCTATGCATAGGAATCTTGTAAATAAACAAGTTCATGAAGAGCAAAGTAACAAGCATAGGAAGATAGAACAAGTGTAGCTTCAAAAATTTCAGCACATAGAGAGGCATTTTAGTAACATGAAAATTTCTACAACCATATTTTCCTCTCTCATAATAACTTTCAGTAGCATCATGAGCAAACTCAACAATATAACTATCACATAAAGCATTCTTATCATGAGTCTCATGCATAAAATTAGTACTACTCCCAACATAAGCATAGTTATTCTTATTAATTGTAGTAGGAGCAAATTCAACAAAGTAGCTATCATTATTATTCTCATCATCAAATATAGGAGACATATTGTAATCATAATCAAATTTATCCTCCATAATAGGCGGTACTAAAAGACTACTATCATTATAATCATCATAAATAGGAGGCAAAGTATCATCAAAGTAAATTTTTTCTCCTCAATGCTTGGGGGACTAAAAAGATCATGCTCATCAGAACCAGCTTTCCCAAGCTTAGAACTTTCTATATCATTAGCAACAATGGTATTCAAAGTGTTCATACTAATATGTTCCATGGGTTTTTTAATTTTCGCATCAAATCATCCATGTCTTAAATCAGGAAATAGAATAAGAAGCTCATTGTTATCCATTATGCCAAACTAGTGTAAACAAGAAACAAAAAGATGCAATTGCAGGATCTAAAGGAAATAGCTTCGAGCACACACACAACGGCGCCAGAAAAGTACTTTACCTGGGACCGGAGTATGAGTGCATTTTACCTTTCCTCCCCGGCAACGGCGCCAGAAAAGTGCTTGATGTCTATGGGTGCTTCTATTCTTGTAGACAGTGTTGGGCCTCCAAGAGCAGAGGTTTGTAGAACAGCAGCAAGTTTCCCTTAAGTGGATCACCCAAGGTTTATCGAACTCGGGGAGGAAGAGGTCAAAGATATCCCTCTCATGCAACCCCGCAACCACAAAGCAAGAAGTCTCTTGTGTCCCCAACACACCTAATAGGTGCACCAGTTCGGCGAAGAGATAGTGAAATACGGGTGGTATGAATAAGTATGAGCAAGTAGTAACGGCGCCGAGAAAAGTGCTTGCTGGCGTGTGGTTGATGATGGTAATATTGCAGGAAGTACAGTATGCGAGAAAACAAGTAAACAAGCAGCGATAGCAATATTTAGGAACAAGGCCTAGGGATCATACTTTCACTAGTGGACACTCTCAACATTGATCACATAACAGAATAA
>NC_061509.1:134389243-134400835 GCF_022539505.1 Lolium rigidum | reverse complement strand
GAAGACCCCGGGTAGGGCAATGGACGCGGAGCGATCGGCTGGCCACTGGCCGGCTCGCGGCAAAGGCCGGCTGAGGAGCAGCCGGCTGGCGCCGTGGCCGGCTGGTCCGGAAGCCGGCTGGCTCAAGGTCCAAGTCGGCCTGGCTACGGCCGCCAATGCTGTAGCTGGGCCGGCTTCTACAAGCCATATCCGACTGGGGGTTTGTACCTCAGACCGACTCGAGGCTGGCGAGTCTTGTCTTGGAAGGAACCGGGTTGGTGATCCGGGTTCCCAAAGTCCACGCTGACTTCATCTTCCGTAAAGCGCGGGGCACTGTGGAGCAATAGTGCCACGCGCCGGACAGGCCATCATGGCCAACGACGATCCGTACTGGCTACAGTGGCTGATGGCGACAGGGACACCTCCTCTCCATACCGCTGACCTTGGCAGCCGGATGGGACAGGCCATGAGGCCTCAACGGCTCCTGACGTCACTGCCTCGGGAAGGAGCGGAAGCCGGAGCCGGCCAAGCCGGCCAGTAAACTATAGGGTCTTATATGTAAAGTGTCGGTGCCTATATAAGCCGCACTACCCCCTCTCGTGTAGGGGATCGATCATTCTCACTTCACTCCACCCTTAGCGCTGCCCTGTGAGAGAGACCATCGTCTCCCTTAGCCTCCCAGGAGCAGCCGGACACAGCTCTAGGAGCACCATTGTATTGTGTGATCATCATATACACTCTAGCAGGAGTAGGGGTTTTACCTCCATTGGAGGGCCTCGAACCTGGGTACGTTGCCGTGTCACTCGTGCCCAAACCCGCTTCCGGATACCGCCGTGAGATCCCTCAGGAACCACCTTCGATTAGCCACCCTATGGCATATGCCGTGACGATACCACGACAATGGCTCACCGTCGCCCACGACTCGCACAGACAAAGATCCTCCAAAGCCGTCCACTTGGGGCCTCGTGTGCCCGACGCCTTCTTCTTCTTTTTCTTCTTCACGCCGTCTGCGTCGACCTCCACGAGATCATCGTCACCCGCACCCTCCTCATCTTCTTCCTCGCCGCCCTCTTCGTCCTCGTCGTCGTCCTCATCCTCCACCCCGTCCTCTTCATTGTCCTCCTCTTCCTCAGCACCCTCAGCACCGGCACCGTCGAATTCGAGCGGCCCCCTGCGGCCAGCGAAAGGGTCGCCGTCCGCACCGGGTCCTGGCTCGCGCTGCTCGTACGCCGGGGAGTAGAGGTTGTTGGGGTTGAAGCCGCCATGCGGCAGCGCATCCGGGTAGTGCGGCGACAAGTTAGGCGTCACGCATCCGGGAGTGCCGGAGGGGCCGTCGTTGTAGAAGGCGGTTGACGACGGAGAGAAGATTCCCGGAACGTACACCGGCACGTTCGTACTATATGGGCTCGCGTTGGTGGCAGCGAGACACCCGACCATTAAGTGCTGGTGCTGGCGCGCCGCCGGAGCCTTCTTCTCCTGCTCCGCCGCCCTCCGTCCTTTCCGCTCCGCCGTCGACATCTTCCGACGCAGACAGTCTTCATGCCACTGACCATCGGTCAATCCTTCCGGCCTCTTCTTCGGGGCCGGCGCCTTCCGCGGCATCGCGAACGGCGCTTTCGCCCCTTTCGTCGCATTGCCCGGCGGCTTCTTGGCCGCTTTCTTGGCCATCTTCTTGGGGGCTACCGGCGGCGCCATGGAATGGGGAGAAGGTAGCGGCGGCGGGTGGACGGCGGGAGGGAGAAACAAATCGGCGGGGAAAGGAGAAATGAATCGGCGGCGGGGAAAGGAGAAATGAATCGGCGGCGGGGGAGGCCAGAAATGCGCGGCGGGATAGGCGCGATATGGCGGGAGGGGCGGGATTTGGCGGGAGTGGGAGACGATTTTTCACTGAGCCGCTGACGCGCCGGGCCCGCGTCGGTTCGCCTCGCTTTTCGTTGTGTCCGGCGTCCCCGGTGCGTCCCCTATGGGACGGGGACGGGCTCGGGGCGCCGGACACCGTATCGGGCCGCGCCGGACAAAAATGGGCTTTGGGGGACGCTGCTGGAACGCATTTTTTGTCCGGCGCGCCCCAAATCCCTTTGGGGGACGCTTTGGGGGACGCGGCTCGAGATGCTCTAAGGAGCCGATCTGAGTTTTAAAGCCGTTAAACGAGTTCAAGCTAAACGAGCCGAGTTCATCAGACTCGCGAGTAGCTCATTTAGCTCGAAAAAAATAAATAGTAGGCTGTATAATCTAGCGAAACAAATTAATCCAGTCTAAAATGGACAAATAGTGTAATAGTCAAGTATATTTGTGCTTTCTCGACATGGCGATCTTATGCTTATGATATATTGATTGTAGTTTATATTGTTCTGATACCATAATAATTTTTGTGTATCATTCATGCACAAATATTCAGGAACAATGCATTATACACATTTTACATATTCTACTTTATAATTTTAAACGAGCTACTCGTGAGTTACTCGTGAGCTTTGCGAGTCAAGCCAAGTTACAAATTTGGACTCGATTAATAAACGAGTCGAGTCGAGCTAACTCGATTATTGACCAAGCTTTAGCGAGTCGAGCGGAGCTTGTGAGACTCGTTGATCTAGTGCTTTTAGATTTGTGTCACGACATTTCATTAAGTTTCATTTAGTTATTTTAAACTGCAGTTAAAGAAAAAGTAAAAAAAAACTAAACGAATCGGGAGATCCCGTGCAGGTACAAAAGCACTTCCCAGCTCTCGCCCTTTTCGCATTGTTGGATTTCACATGATGAAAAATCTGGAATCTTTGTCCCTTGCCACAAGCAAGTTTGGTAGGCTAGATATGAAACCCAACGAAACGAAAAGAAACCAAAACAAGGAGAGAGTAAAAAAAATGCGTAAATTAAGACTCTCGCACATGGATCGCTAATTTCCATGCGGTCCTGTCAATCAAGAGATAAATCTTTAGGGACATTTCAATTCCTCAACTTCCTTTTTATCACATCTTCCACGTCAACTTCAGTCGTCATTTTCCCCTCTTTCTATTTTCCATACTCCTTAGAATTCTAGTGTTAACCGGTGCTTTCGAAGGCCTTCGTTGGATATGACCATGAGTCGCATACTTCTACCAACATTTTTACTAAGCCGTGATGCCGGCGAGGTGACTTGCTTGGGAGGTAGGTGTGGTTCCGGAGCGTGAATTCTCCCACCAATATCTAGGCACCGTCTTCTTGATCCTCTTTGACAATGCCTCTCTTGAACCTTCTGGCTTCGGGGACAACATTTCAATTAGCTCTGACGGCCTCACCCTTAGCTACCTTGGATAGAATGATGGACCAATCCACATGTTGTGGTGGATGCTTCTAATGCAGGTGGGGTGTTGTGGCATATGGGACTCCGGGTGGTAGGGGGCCGACGCCTATGCTAATGTCAAGACTGGCGACATTGGTGCTAGTTATGGAAAAGCTTTCAGTGATGCTCCCCTCCTTGGAGGCGCCACCAAGGGCTCTTCCATAACTACCTTGTAGATATGGGTGAAACCTTAGTCCAACCTTCTGGCCAGTGGTGGTGACGCCCTAGTGCCATTCCCTCCCTGGATGCATAATTTTAGGAGCTTTGGTCCCTTTTAGCTGGTCGTTATGGATATGCTTCGTGGACGGTGGTGGTGCTTTTCTCAATGTGAATTGGCTTGCGGTGGTGGTCGACCTCAAACTCGCTTCCTTCTGTGTGGTTTTGTTTGCAGCTGTCATCCAAGTTATAGGGTGAGCATTTGATGCATGTAAAATGCATACATGAACTTTGTCCTTTATTAGAATGAATTCCCACATATTTGCAAACATATATGATGATAATACCATGTTTTAGATTGATTTATGGGGATTTACCAATGATCTCGTTTATTTGGTTAATAACTCTGAAGAACAAGAATTTCATGTTTTGTGTATTTTTCACTTTCAGAGACCTATACGGGGTCAAATTGAGCTAGGATTTTTGGAGCGTCATTTTTTTCATCGGGTGAAGCACCATGGGCCCTGGAAGCACACCTGGAGGGGCCTGAGGCCCAAAAGAGACCAGGTGGCGCGCCCAGACTTGTAGGCGTGCCAGCTGTCCTCTTTCGGCCGTCGATCGTCCAAATCGCTTGATTCTTTCGCCCAACGACGTATTTTTACCTAAAAACCACTATATATATGACCCCGAAGAGTTCTCGGAAGGAGAGCTCCGCAGGAAGACAGAAACACAAAAATAGAGGCTGTATCAGTGAAGATTGTAGGGGGAAATCCCGCCTGGATCACCGCCGGAGGGATCTCCACCTTCTCCAACGGCCTCCTCATCATTACCATGATCAAGAGGGAGTATTCCACCTCTATACTACGAGTTTGTGGCAATAGCTTGATCTATTTCTCTTATGTTCTTCAATGTTCTTTGTGCCATATGAGCTGCCCAACATGATTATGGTCATATTTGTAATACCTATGTGGTGTATATTTATTCTATGGTATGCTACTATGAGATTTTGCTATACTTTGTGTAATATGTATTGATAGATGCATATTATGTACCCGGTTCTTAAGTATTGATTCTGATCCAACTTGTATGCAAGAACGTGTGTGGGGTGATGTGTGTGTTAGATGGAATATCATGGTTTTAGTGATTGAATAGTGACAACAAATTCATGATCTATTATGACTTTTCCTTTTATTTTGCTATCTCACTAGGGATAAAGTGAATGCATGCGCTATTATCATTGACAAAAGTAATGACCTTATTTGTTCAATGTAGCATATTTGATATTCAAACATCATGTCAAAGTTCTTATAGCTATGCTCTATTAATTATTAACACATGATTGTTTGAAGTTTATTCCTATCTTGTGGAGTGTAAGAGAGATATGTTGCATCATCTCTATGTTAGGACGTGATGCCCATATGAATGCTTATCTTATACATGTTAAAGTTATTGTCTTCATATCTCACCGATGAATTGTTATTGTCCACTACAACTTAAAAGAGAGAATAGTCAAGTGAAACCATGAAACCCGGTCCAATTTTAAGCATAAGAAACACCTTTATATCACTTTTATCTTACTTTTTATTTGCAACACTATTTTAATCCGAAAATACAAAAATACTTTTATTTATTATTTGCACCCAAAGCTCCAAAACAAGAACATTTACCGTTTTTACTTAGTTTATTTCAGTTTCTTAGTTTACTTTACTTTAGTTACTACCTTATTTACTTTTACTTACACGAAACCTTGTGATTGACAATCACACGGTGGAGTTGGGAACACAAGATTTTATTTTATTTTGCAGGATTGCTAGAAGAAGAGAGGGAGAGATAACTCTTTATGTCATTCCTTGAGAGTTCGATATAAACCATCGAGTCACCCTTGTGGGGAAAATACTCTGTTGACACAAAACTCTGCATTTGGAGTTCCAACGTCATCAAGACATTTTCTTGCACCATTGCTGGGGAGTGGAAAGAGAATCTCACATCCGCATCTTCATCAAGCTAGGAGCACAACCATTCCCACGACAACTGCTAGATATCTTCTAGTACCATTGCCTTCATCTTCACCCTAGTGCAAATACCTACGTTTGGGGAGGTTGCACCACTGTGAGCTCTCTTATCTCTTTTAGATTTTGCAAAGTACTTTATTTGTCTTGTTTTTAGTCTTTACCTTTCTAGTTCTTTTTCATAAAACACAACAACCCATAAAAATGAAAAATGAAAATATTAAAAATACTCATGGTATGGCTACTAGTGAAGATAAAAATGTCACGTTGAAAGTGTTTTTAGCAGTGGTGCACCATACAGCTAGTAGTGGCGCCCCACATGGTGTGCCACTGGTAAACCTGATACATACCAGTGGTGCACCATGTTGTGCGCCACTGTTAGTAGCTACCAGTGGCGCACCATGGTGTGGTGCGCCACTGGTAACAAAAATAGGTGTGTGTGCACTACATTCAGGATTAGTAACTCGTATTAAAAACTATGTGGTGGGCGTGCCAGGACGAAGATCTTTCTAATGCATGTCCGTCTGGATTTGGCTGGATGTTGAGTTCCTGAAGGCTCCGTTGGCAAATGTAACCGTGCTCGTGCCTGTAGTTTGCTGATTTGGGGGGGTATTCGGTCGTGAGCATTCATGCTTTTATTCCGACCATTTGGTTCCGGAGGGAGCGATGCGAAGCTCTGTTCTGTGTTGCCAGCAGATGACTTCTGGTCCATGGTGTATCAGAGACGGAGAACTTCTTGAAGGCTGGATTGGAGGACTAGCAGCGGAGGATCGAGTTTTGGTGATGTTGAGGGATTTGCTTGGTATTCTCATAGTGAAGATAAAAATGTCACGTTGAAAGAGGAATATAAAAATGCTATGATATTTATGAAATCCATGAGGGATTTGACATTGTCATGCCCATGACATTGCTTGACATTGGCAAGCTCCATGATGGATCTTGACAATGTCAAGTCCATGACATTGCTTGACATTGGCATGCCAAACATCATGGACTTGACTTTGGCATGCCCCATGATGGAGCTTGACATTGGCATGCTCCATGATGGACTCGACAATGTCAAGTCCATTACATTGCTTAACATTGCCATGCTCCATCATGGACTTGACAATGTCATGTCCATGACAGTGCTTGACATTGGCATGCTCCATCATGGACTTGACAATGTCATGTCCATGACAGTGCTTGACATTGGTATTGGCATGACGATCTTGTGATTGTCATGGCCATCATGGAGTAGATCCCTGTCTCTGGTGTTGACAACGCAAGTATGGCTAACACTTTGCATTGTCAAGGGTTCACGCCGGCCGTCCTGCTGACCTAGGGCACGCTCCCGGGCAGCGAGTGTCGGCGTTCTTCGTGCAGCTGGAGAGACCGGACCTCCTTGCCCTCGCCGTTCCGCCCTACATGGAGCAACACCTCATTAGGAAGTACAAGCCGAGGAACAATGGCCCGCTGGTGAAGGTGTGCTTGTACATGGGCGAGCGCTACGAGTGGAAGGTGCAACTCCAGTGGACGGTCTAGCGCGTCGGCTTCATCAAGTCCTAGAGCGAGTTCGTCGCCGGGCTTTTCCTCCGCGTCGACGACACGATCGTCTTCACCCCTAAGGACGACGGCTTCAAGGTCGATGTTTTCAGGAAGGAGACTTCATGCTCTAGCATCTTCAGCTACAAGAGGCATCGCGAGGGCCCTTATGATATCCTCGCCGTTAAGGTGCAGGTGCTTGATCCCTGTCTATGATGTTGTCTGATCGTCGCCGTTAGTAATTGTGCTGGCCTCTAGGAGGCTGTTAAACACTTACTTTTGTGCATATGTGATTGTAATGTTGGCATGTAGAGGCTCTTGAACATTGCTTTTGGACCTAGGTAGTCTACCAAGTTTAAATAGGTGCCTTACCACTCTGGCGCTAGGATTAGGTACTACTCTGTTCGTTCTGTATAACTATGTGTTGTGCTTATGCATGTGTTTGAGCTCTTGTGTGATGGTAAGGTCACCATATTTGAATGTGGTGAGGAGAAACTTTGCCTCGGTGCCCAAAATATCAACCAAACACATGTGTCATGGCTGAACAGAGTTGGAACACTTTATCCACGCATCCAAACAACCTGCTCTTCTGTTCGGGCCGATGCAACACATGATGCCAAACACTGGGCCAAATATGGCCCGTGGCCCGTTCACGACGCGCAGGGATGCCCGTCTCACTGCGCGAGTGGTGCAGGAATTCGACCCAGCCGACCAAACGCGCCCATAACTACTCCATATGTGCTATGTAAAATACAAAGATTTGAAAATTTTGAACGATTTTGAAAATATGATTTTTTTAATTTGAATATTCTTAGATCTTCTTTTCAAAATTGAACAATTTTGAAATATGAACAATTTTCAAAAAGGGTTAAGTGCACTTTTGGTTCCTCATGTATTGCAAAAGTCTAACTTTGATCCCTTAACTTTTTTAGTCTAAATCTGCCTTCATACTCTTAATTAAGTCCAATTTTGGTCCTTGGTAGCAGTTTAACGATGGTTGAACGTTCGCAGATTTGGACAGATTTAGTCCACATAGGACCGTCTCACCTTGAGATAAATTATGCAATTAGCTTTTTGAATGTTCGTTGGTGAGATCATGATAATTATTCATTTTTCATAGTAACCCTAACTCTTCCCCAACACTAGGGTGGATAAGCCGGACGAGAAAGCCAAAATCGGTGGACATGTCAGGGCTTTTGTGATGAAGACATCCCATCTCTTGATACAACCGTTGTACCTACAGCCACACAAATACAAGGACCAATCACTCGAGCTCATGCCAAACAACTTAAGTATTGATAACCCACAAGTATAGGGGATCGCAACAGTCTTCGAGGGAAGTAAAACCCAAATTTATTGATTCGACACAAGGGGAGACAAAGAATACTTATAAGCCTTAACAACTGAGTTGTCAATTCAGCTGCACTGGAAAAGCACTAGTAACAGGGGTGATGTGAAAGCAGACAGTAATATGAGAGCAATAGTAACTGATAACACAGCATCGATAGCGATAACACAGAGGCAATGGCACCAGAAAATAGTTGATACTACTTCTAATGGCATATAGGACCGAGTGAGTATTTGATGATGAAAGATGGACCTGGGTTCCCAGCTATTTACACTAGTGGTAACTCTCCAATAACAAGTAACAAATGTTGGGTGAACAAATTACAGTTGGGCAATTGATAGGATTGAAATAGCATTAAGACAGAACATCAATTTTATTAATCATGTAGTCATGTTTTCCATATATAGTCATACGTGCTCGCAATGAGAAACTTGCATAACATCTTTTGTCCTACCAGCCGGTGGCAGCCGGGCCTCTAGGGAATCTGCTGGTAATTAAGGTACTCCTTTTAATAGAGCACCGGAGCAAAGCATTAACACTTGGTGAAAACATGTGATCCTCATATCTAAGCCTTCCCCTCCAGTTATCCCAGTTGTTGTCACTCTGGGGCCTCGGGTTCCGGACATAGACATGTGCAAACAACTTGTAGATACAATCTAAGCAATAATTATAGAGCTCAAATCTAAGATCATGCCACTCGTGCACTAGTGACAAGCATTAAACACAACAAGATTGCAGCAACAATAACCTCACAAACTTAATAGATAGACTGATCATAATGTAACAATTCATCGGATCCCAACAAACACAACA
The DNA here is from genome assembly GCF_022539505.1 of Lolium rigidum. Classification (NCBI taxonomy): domain Eukaryota; kingdom Viridiplantae; phylum Streptophyta; class Magnoliopsida; order Poales; family Poaceae; genus Lolium; species Lolium rigidum. The sequence continues at coordinate 134,391,687 of NC_061509.1, read as the reverse complement.
CCGATTACATCAGATGGATCTCAATCATGTAAGGCAGCTCATGAGATCATTGTATTGAAGTACATGGGAGAGAGAGTACCAACTAGCTACAGCTAGAACCCGTAGTCCATGGGGGAACTACTCACGGAGCATGATGGAGGCGGTGGCGTTGATGGAGAAGACTTCCGGGGGCACTTCCCCGTCACGGCGGCGTGCCGGAACAGAGATTCTGTTCCCCGAAACCCGTCTTCGCGATGGCGGCGGCTACGGAACTCTTCGTGGAATATCGTCTGGTGTTGTAGGGTTTTCGCGTCGCGAGGAATATATAGGCGAAAGGGCGGCGCGAGGGGGTGCCTGGGGGGCCCACCCCATAGCTGGGCGCGCCCCCTCTTGGCCGTGCCGCCAGGTGGTGTGGGCCCCCCTTGGCCCCTCTCCATTTCTCCTTCAGTTTTCTGGGTCCGTCTCGGTAAAATAGGAGGTTTGGCTTTTGTTTCGTCCAATTCCGAGAATATTGCCCGAACAGCTTTTCTGGAACCAAAAACAGCAGAAAACAGGAACTGGCACCTCGGCATCTTGTTAATAGGTTAGTCCCGGAAAATGCATGAAATCATTATAAAGTGTGAGCAAAACATGTAGGTATTGTCATAAAACTAGCATGGAACATCAGAAATTATAGATACGTTGGAGACGTATCAAGCATCCCCAAGCTTAGTTCCTACTCGCCCTCGAGTAGGTAAACGATACAAAGAATAATTTCTGAAGTGACATGCTACTAACATAATCTTGATCATACTATTGTAAAGCATATGAGATGAATGAAGTGACTTGATGGCGTGTAACTCACACGTTCGTTGGGAACCCCAAGAGGAAGGTTTGATGCGCACAGCAGCAAGTTTTCCCTCAGAAAGAAACCAAGGTTTATCGAACCAGGAGGAGCCAAGAAGCACGTTGAAGGTTGATGGCGGCGGGATGTAGTGCGGCGCAACACCAGAGATTCCTGCGCCAACGTGGAACCTGCACAACACAACCAAAGTACTTTGCCCCAACGAAACAGGTGAGGTTGTCAATCTCACCGGCTTGCTCGTAACAAAGGATTAACCGTATTGTGTGGAAGATGATTGTTTGCAAGAAAACAATAAAGAACAAGTATTGCAGGCAGATTTGTATTTCGGTATAAAAGAATGGACCGGGGTCCACGGTTCACTAGAGGTGTCTCTCCCATAAGATAAAAGCATGTTGGGTGAACAAATTACGGTCGGGCAATTGACAAATAGAGAGAGCATAACAATGCACATACATGTCATGATAAGTATAGTGAGATTTAATTGGGCATTACGACAAAGTACATAGACCGCCATCCAACCTGCATCTATGCCTAAAAAGTCCACCTTCGGTTTATCATCCGAACCCCTTCCGGTATTAAGTTGCTAACAACGAGACAATTGCATTAAGTATGGTGCGTAATGTAATCAACAACTACATCCTTAGACATAGCATCAATGTTTTATCCCTAGCGGCAACAGACACAACACAACCTTAGAACTTTCAGTCACTCGTCCTGGTATCAATGGAGGCATGAACCCACTATCGAGCATAAATACTCCCTCTTGGAGTTAAGAGCAAAAACTTGGCCGAGCCTCTACTAATAACGGAGAGCATGCAAGATCATAAACAACACATAGGTAATAACTTGATAATTAACATAACATAGTATTCTCTATCCATCGGATCCCGACAAACACAACATATAGCATTACGGATAGATGATCTTGATCATGTTAGGCAGCTCACAAGATCCAACAATGAAGCACAATGAGGAGAAGACAACCATCTAGCTACTGCTATGGACCCATAGTCCGGGGGTGAACTACTCACTCATCACTCCGGAGGCGACCATGGCGGTGAAGAGTCCTCCGGGAGATGAATCCCTCTCCGGCAGGGTGCCGGAGGAGATCTCCGGAATCCCCCGAGATGGGATTGGCGGCGGCGGCGTCTCGGAAGGTTTTCCGTATCGTGGCTCTCGGTACTCGGGGGTTTCGCGACGGAGGCTTTAAGTAGGCGGAAGGGCAACGTGGGGGCCACACGAGGGCCCCACGCCACGGGTCGGCGCGGCCAAGGCCCGGGCCGCGCCGCCCTATGGTGGCGGCGCCTCGTGGCCCCACTTCGACTCCTCTTCGGTCTTCCGGAAGCTTCGTGGCAAAATAGGACCACGGGCGTTGATTTCGTCCAATTCCGAGAATATTTCGTTACTAGGATTTCGAAACCAAAAACAGCGTAGAACAAAGCAATCGGCTCTTCGGCATCTTGTTAATAGGTTAGTTCCAGAAAATGCACGAATATGACATAAAGTGTGCATAAAACATGTAGATATCATCAATAATGTGGCATGGAACATAAGAAATTATCGATACGTTGGAGACGTATCATGACTCGAGGCAATGATCTATAGTTTGCTAACAAATAGA
>NC_061509.1:134367067-134389143 GCF_022539505.1 Lolium rigidum | reverse complement strand
ACATAGCAAAAGAGGCAATGCGAAATAAAAGGCAGAATCTGTCAAAACAGAACAGTTCGTAAAGACGAATTTTAAAGTGGCACCAGACTTGCTCAGATGAAAATGCCCAAATTGAATGAAAGTTGCGTACATATCTGAGGATCCCGCACGTAAATTGGCAGATTTTGTTGATTTTTCTACAGGGACTACTGCCCAAATTCGTGACAGCAAGAAATCTGTTCCTGCGCAGTAATCCAAATCTAGTATTGGCTTTACTATCAAAGACTTTACTTGGCACAACAATGCAATAAAATAAAGATAAGGAGAGGTTGCTACAGTAGTAAACAACTTCCAAGACTCAAATACAAAATAAAGTGCAGAAGTAAAATAATGGGTTGTCTCCCATAAGCACTTTTCTTTAACGCCTTTCAACTAGGCGCAGAAAGTGTGAATCAAGTATTGTCAAGAGATGAAGCTTCAACATCATAAGCTCCCCCATCCGTAGTGGTAGTAAGGGCTTTGTCAATTTTAGGCCTATAATAATATTTTTTTGGTTTAGGCACTTTAGAGACATACATAAACTTTTGCTCCTTACCCACATAAGCTTTCTCCTTAAACTTAAGAGAAGAAAAAGTTAAACCCAAGGTTCCCATAGCTTCTTCAAGTTCACTAATCCTATGGGTTCGATTATCATGAGTAGCACAAGTTTCTAAAACAACAATTCTTTCATTAATTCCACCTAAAGATTTATCAAGTTTATCAGTGCTATTAAGTAATATTCCCAATTTAGTCTCAATACTTGGAAGATCTTTTTCTATGGCTTCCAACTTTTTCATGACATCTTCAAGAGAGATTTCAATTTTAGCTTCATTAACAGGTGGTATTCCAACTAGACTCTCAATAATGCAACTAGCTTCTAAAGCCGGAGTGCCTAGGAAATTACCTCCCGCAAGAGTATCAAGAACATACCTATTCCAGCTAGAGATACCAACATAAAAGTTCCTGAGTAGTATAATAGTGGAGTGTTTCTTAATGCACCTATGATGAGCATCGCTAATTCTATACCAAGCATCTTTAAAACTTTCTCCCCCTTGTTGCTTAAAGGAACGAACTTCAACTTCCGGATTACTCATTTTTAGTAGTAGTAAATAAAGCAAACTAAATAAAGTAAATGCAAGTAACTAATTTTTGTGTGTTTTTAATATGGAGAACAAGACAGTAAATAAAGTAAAACTAGCAAATAATTTTTTTGTGTTTTGATATAATGCAGCAAACAAAGTAGTAAATAAAGTAAAGCAAGACAAAAACGAAGTAAAGAGATTGGAAGTGGAGACTCCCCTTGCAGCGTGTCTTGATCTCCCCGGCAACGGCGCCAGAAAAAATGCTTGATGCGTGTAGTTGACACGTCCGTTGGGAACCCCAAGAGGAAGGTGTGATGCGCACAGTAGCAAGTTTTCCCTCAGAAAGAAACCAAGGTTTATCGAACCAGGAGGAGCCAAGAAGCACGTTGAAGGTTGATGGCGGAGGAGTGTAGTGCAGCGCAACACCAGGGATTCCGGCGCCAACGTGGAACCTGCACAACACAATCACAGAACTTTGCCCCAACGTAACAGCGAGGTTGTCAATCTCACCGGCTTGCTGTAAACAAAGGATTAGATGTATAGTGTGGATGATGATGGTTGTTTGCGAAGAACAGTAAAGAACAATTGCAGCAGTTTGTATTTCAGATGTAAAGAACTAGCAGGTGGCCCGCGCACTTGCGCGGCTAGAACTATTATGTCTTGTAATGTTGATATACACTTACATTTATATACATATATATTATCTTTGATATATCATGTGAAGATATTTCAAATTATATGATAACAGATAGCCAAGTTATATCATGAAAACGTAGTTTCATTACTCACTTTTGGATCCTAATCTTTTATTCAATTTAATTTGGACTTAGATAAAGACCCGTTGAGCCTCTATGTTGTGAGTAAATATTCACTGTCTCTATCTTTCTATAGATGAGTTTTTCGGGAAAAACATTCTACGAACGACAAACAGAAAATTCTATGTCTTGGACCTTAAAAATTGCATACTCTTCTCCATCACTCCAGAAAATTTGGAGTGACATTTTTCATTTGTCATTTTCATGATTACAATTGATTTGAAAAATCTTAATTTCATCCAAATCAAAGAATTCATATTTAGTGTCGACTTTACCACTCCTCTCCATTGACTCTAGCTGTATAGAATACAAATGAAATTGATAATATGCTTATATATATTTTTATTCATGTTATTTATTTTTTATGTACTAACTCATACGAATTTTATAACATCTATGATATTGTTGGTATTCATATAGACATGATTATACCGGTGACATTATATTTGACTATTCAAGTACATGACGTCGTGTGGGTAGACCATGGTGATATGACAATGTTATACTTGTTTTACCATCTCAGTGTAACCCGTGTCTTAGATGATGAATTTCCAATTAAATATATGCATTGCTTACTTACGTCTTTTCCACTTTACCTCAGCCCCTCCCTATGAACACCTATACATGCGTGTTTTGGTCACGCGCATAGATTACAGCCCATGAACTCAACCTAGGAAGCACATGTGTTATGCTGTTGTGCCTCCTCAGTTCCGCTCGCCAACGTCGGGATATTTTCTTCTCATACTATGTTGCCTTCTTACGCTGTTTCATTTGTATCTCACCAAAGGTGGAAGCTGGAAGATTTTTATGGCGCGGCTCGGTCATGGGAACCGTAAGCTGCACGCAGAGGCGACCACAACAACTGAACTTCCATCCATGCGACAAATTTAATCAGAATCTTGCAGCAAAATAATTTAATTGAAATTGACTTCATGCATTTGGCTGTCTGTTCAAGAAACTGAACAATTACTTACAACAATTAATCTTGGTGCAATCGCTGGATTCTGAGGCCTTTTGCCGCTCGGAGGACTATTTGCTGATGGGCCCTATATGTAGTGTGTCGCTCTGTCTGGTACCAATCCGGCTCAGCACACACGCGCACCCCTGTCAATCCCCTCTCTCAACCCCACCTGAGACCACACTGCTCCCATGGCGATGCCCTCGCCGCCGCCTCGATTCCGGCCGTCGTCCGCCACATCCTCCGCCGCTTCTTGCCGGTGAGTCTCCGCCCCGGTCTCCTCCTTCGTGCATAAACTTTAGTACATGTGATCCTAAAATAATCATACCAGCTGATGTATCCTATACAATTTTTTGCAGATGCGATATGCTACGAATAATTATCATATTACAACGTGTAATCGATCGATAGCTAAATTTTAATATGTCATGATTTCCAAAAGAAATATAATTGCATATTTGTGGTCTGACTCACCGACTAACCTTACTTACTCTTTCGAGGACATAGATGTCAATCACCATTTTCTCGTCACGGATAGTGCTTGAAGATCTCTGATATTCCAGCCGGACATAGACTCCTTAACATGTCTTGACCAAATAAAATCAATAGCTCAATAGAAAAATATTAATGCAAACGACATAAAGAGAAGCCAAAATTGGCAGAGCAAATTGTGCATCCTTGGCAGAGCTAACCTTGTGCGTTCGTATGCTTCCTTGCCGCAATTTTCGGAAGCGCAAGAGAAAATCCAATTAGCACCGCTAGGGACTGCTTCTTGCATGAGCATGAACCGGCTATATGCTTAGACCTTGTGCGTTCGTATGCTTCCCTGCCGCAATTTTCGGAAGCGCCAGAGCAAATCCAGTTAGCACCGCAAGGGACTACTGCTTGCATGACCGCTAACCTTGATACTATTATTTTCCTGCACAAATAAAATAGATACTATTATTATTGCATAAGGAGATACATACGTATTCATCCCCGCACAATCAAAAATAAAAAATATTACATATTATTTCCAGTTCTTCTGACAGGGAACCGTATGATAGTTTTCTGGAGTATAGAAGATGTCACTCAAATATTTTCTGGAGTAGTGCTTTGTTGCCGACACGTTATACCTTTGAGTAAGAAAATTTCTTTAAGATGCATCAGATAGTAAGTAAATCGTCAAGAAAAAATTGCTTTTACCTTATTGGTTAGCTGTCGATCTGATCCTAGCATGCATACAAACGGTTGCTCCATACTATGATAGTTTTCTGGAGTATAGATGTGACTCAAATATTTTCTGGACTACTGCTTTGTTGCTGACATATTATACCTTTGAGTAAGAAATTTTCCCTTTGAGTAAGAAATTTTCTTTACCAAGATCCATCAGATAGTAAGTAAATCGTCAAGAAAAAATTGCTTTTACCTTATTGGTTAGCTGTCGATCTGATCCTAGCATGCATACAAACGGTTGCTCTGCCAGTCCCTGAGCTCGTGGACGTACACGATGTGGATCTGCAGGGTAATTAACATGAATGGTGGTGGCTGGACGTTCCTGAGTTGGTGGCGATCTAGCAGTTCCTGAGTTGCCGCCATGCAGGTCCTGATCGAAGTCGCGATTGATGTGCGGCCATAAGCCTTGTCTTTCTCGAGCCTAGCAAAAGGTTGCAGCCAGGTGCGGCAATGAATTCATGCGCCGTCGCCGCCCCGCCGCCGAGACCGTATGGAAAAGATCGAGATGCAAAGTATATCCCGTGAAATAGAGTTTGCGAGGAGAAAGTGTTTTTTAGATAGAGATAAGAGGTATTGTTGAGATATGGGTGGATGAATCAATTTAGCACACGGCACGTAACTAATTTTCTGAACTGCCCACGTAATGTGTGCTTAGGTGTGGTGCGGTTGATCGTATCGATCTCCACCCTTTATACATCTTAGTTTTATCGTGACAAATCTTCACCGTTGGTTGTTTGTTGTTTTAATAATATAATAGATAGGACCGGGGTCCACAGTTCACTAGCGGTGTCTCTCCCATAAGATAGCAGATGTTGGGTGAACAAATTACAGTTGGGCAATTGACAAATAAAGAAGGCATAACAATGCACATACATATATCATGATGAGTACTATGAGATTTAATCAGGGCATTACGACAAAGTACATAGACCGCTATCCAGCATGCATCTATGCCTAAAAAGTCCACCTTCAGGTTATCATCCGAACCCCTCCAGTATTAAGTTGTAAACAACAGACAATTGCATTAAGTATGGTGCGTAATGTAATCAACACAAATATCCTTAGACAAAGCATCGATGTTTTATCCCTAGTGGCAACAGCACATCCACAACCTTAGAACTTTCTCGTCACTTGTCCCAGATTTAATGGAGGCATGAACCCACTATCGAGCATAAATACTCCCTCTTGGAGTCACAAGTATCAACTTGGCCAGAGCCTCTACTAGCAACGGAGAGCATGCAAGAACATAAATAACATATATGATAGATTGATAATCAACTTGACATAGTATTCAATATTCATCGGATCCCAACAAACACAACATGAAGGATTACAAATAGATGATCTTGATCATGATAGGCAGCTCACAAGATCTAACATGATAGCACAATGGGGAGAAGACGACCATCTAGCTACTGCTATGGACCCATAGTCCAGGGGTGAACTACTCACACATCGATCCGGAGGCGATCATGGCGATGAAGAGCCCTCCGGGAGATGATTCCCCTCTCCGGCAGGGTGCCGGAGGCGATCTCCTGAATCCCCCGAGATTGGATTGGCGGCGGCGGCATCTCTGGAAGGTTTTCCGTATCGTGGCTCTCGGTACTGGGGCTTCGCGACGAAGACTATATGTAGGCGGAAGGGCATGTCAGGGGGGCACACGAGGGGCCCACACAACAGGCCGGCGCGGCCAAGGCCCAGGCCGCGCCGCCCTGGTGTCTGGCCACCTCGTGGCCCCACTTCGTAAGTCCTCCGGTCTTCTGGAAGCTTCGTGGAAAAATAGGCCCCTGGGCGTTGATTTCGTCCAATTCCGAGAATATTTCCTTACTAGGATTTCTGAAACCAAAAACAGCAGAAAACAGCAACTGGCTCTTCGGCATCTCGTCAATAGGTTAGTGCCGGAAAATGCATAATAATGACATATAATGTGTATAAAACATGTGTGTATCATCATAAAAGTAGCATGGAACATAAGAAATTATAGATAAGTTTGAGACGTATCAGGCCCCTCCTTGCCCCACTACTTCATCTCTTCCTCCCATCTCACTCTATCTCCCGAAAAAACTCGTACTCACTTTCTCTCACTCGCGTTTCTGCTCAAGAGCTCAAGATTTTTCGATCTCTTTGCTCAGCCCAGATTTCTGTCTGAAATTTGGCACATTTTCTCTCCGGTATGTGACTCCTTCGATTATCCAAATAGAATTTTGTTTGGTTGAGTATATTTTGAATATTTTGCTGCTGTAGGTAACATGTTTAGTGAGCTTGCATGCTTGTTCTAAGTTGTAAAAATTAGTTTTGATGCATGTTTAGCACTCTACCAAGTTCCTATAGTAGTTTCCCTCAATTATATGTCACCAAATCAAATTTTATAATGGTTGTTGAAAAATTTCAGAAAATGGAGTGGAATAGGCACCAACTCAACCAACAGGAATTGGAGGTGCAACATGTTATGAGAGTTCATCGCGAAGAAGGAGTATACCCCTCATACTACCCATGCGTTGATTTTATGAGGAGTGCAGGAATCCTGTGGGATGTTCACAATCTGATTGCTAATGCAGGGTTGGAAGGTTTTGTTGTTGGTGAACCTTGCCAATATGCAAAACTAACCATGTCTGTAGTGCAAGATTTTGAATTCATTTGGTCCCAAACTAACCCCATGGTTCGATACAAAATTTATAATAAAACTGTCAACTTGCCTTTTGATGATTTTTGTACAGCAATTAGAGTGCCACAATGGGGATCATGCGAGAAGGTTAGGGGACTACCGCAGGAGCTCTTGAGTCTATACAAGATGATTTGTCAAGGGAGAAGCTTCTCAGACGATAGTGGTAAAATCAGTAGTATTCAATTCCCAACTATTCGCTACTTTGCTTATTTCATCACCAAGTGCGTTCTTGCTAGAAAGAATGCAAATAAGTTATCTATCCAGGATTTGGCTTTCCTAGCTGCTGCATTGCAAGGCGATAGGACTTATAACTTGGGTGCTTTGATAGCCTATAGACTTGCTACTAACCGTGAGAAAGGAGGAATTTGTGGAGGTCTCATCGCCTCTCGCTTATTAGCTATGCATGGTGTAGAACCTCACCATCTTGATATTCAGCTCTCCATGGAGAAACTTGACATTGTCTCTATGATTAAACATGACTTTGTTTCTGATTTGTCTAATTTGAGCAACCTGTCTTACAAGATAACATTTTACACGAAAACTTGGAGAACAACTAAGAAAACTGAAATGCTAGTAGGATTACCTGCACCTGCTTTGTTTAATCTTGATTCCAGGAAAGATTGGTCAGTCACTGAAGGTGAACTGAATGCATACATAGAAGGGGAAGGCCATCATGCAGGGGACGGCACGGAGGAGGCCGAGGAACACCTCGACTTATCATCCGATGCAGCGAGTTCTTCGCATCAACATTTTGGGCATGAGGAGCCTTCACCCTTTTCTTCTGGACCGGGACCTTATTATGATCACGCCATGTATGATCCACCGGCGTGGAACCCTGACACTCGCTGGGGTTGATCTCCACTTAGGCCAAAAGCCTAAGCTTGGGGGGAGGTATACCGGCATCACTCATTCTTTGCATATTATAGTTGCTGGATACTTGTACATACTTGTTTAGCTTCTTAAAGTGGTTTTCTAATAAGAGGCAGATGATATTTGGGGAAGTGCTGATTGAAAACAGATTCTGGACTGATACCAAACAAATTCTGAAAAACAACCAGAACGTTATTTTGCGAAGCCAATTTTTGTGCATGTTCCCCAGGTTGTTATCTAACTTTCATTAGTTGAACACTTTTCGAGCTGAGCAGCGGAAGAATTTCTTAAAAATCGATTACTGTACTGCTGTCAAGTTTGACGAATTTCTGCTGCTTTGTGTATATGTGACTCTTTTAGTTTTCATCTTCTTGTTTTGCTTTGTTTCCTTCCTAAAACACAAAAAGACCAAAAATATTTCTGTTGTTTCTCTTTACCATTTGTTTATTTTGGTTTCTTGCTTTTATTTTGCTTTGTTTGCTATCGTTGGTTTGCTATAAGAAAATCCAAAAAGATTTTACTTTGTTTGCTTGTTACCTTTTGTTCTTGTTTCCAATTTGAAAACACCAAAAATATTTACTGTTCTTCTTTGGTTTTGTGAAGTTCATTATGGAGTTCAGTGGTTTTCGGTGGCTGGAGCTTGGTATTTATTTCATATTATTCAAGCTACACAAGTGAAAGGCAATAATGACGATCTATGACAATTCGACTGTGGTGAGAGGCTGGTATGAACTCTATTTGTTTTCATTTTTGTACATATACTCATCCATGTGAGCATGCTTAGTTGGTTCATGTGAGGTATATGTCATTTAAGAAAGTCAAGTAGTTCATGATCTCTCATGCTTAGCTCCAATTTATTAATATGAGTAGCATATCATAAATATTTGCTTGTATTGCTTTATTCATAGATAGGTATGACATTGTGGTATCCTCCTCTGAATAATTCACTTGAATCAACTTGGCACATGGTCACGCATGCATATGACTGAACAAAAGTCAATTAAGCCTCGATGATTTACTTTACCTCAGAGTTCTTGTATCACTTTTATGCCTCCGTTAATTTATTTTGTCGCAAGCATGATTATGATGGTTATTGCTCTCTTGATTGTCGCTTCCCAGTCTATTGCTAGCCTTCACTTGTACTGAGCGGGAACGCTGCTCGTGCTTCCAAACCCCGAAAACCAAGTTATTCCGAGTGTCCACCATAAATACCTATGCATGGCATTTCAAACCATTCCAAGTAAATTCTCATGTGCTACCTTTAAACCTTCAAAATACTTCTCAATTTGTGTTGATGTTTTATAGCTCATGAGGAAGTATGTGGTGTTTATCTTTCAATCTTGTCATTTACTCCTGACAGACTTTCATAATGGACTAGTGGCACATCCGCTTATCCAATAATTTTTCAAAAAGAGCTGGCAACGGGGTTCCCAGCCCCAATTAATCAAGTTTCATTAATAATTATCCTCACATGTTTTGCCCTGATTTATCAGTAAGCAACTTAAATTGCAAATAGACACTCCTCCATGGTATGCGATTGATGGAAGGTACCCGAGGATTCGGTTAGCCATGGATTGTGTAAGCAAAGGTTGGGGGGAGTGTCACCCATAATAAAACTAAAGTACGTGTGTAAACAAAAGAGAAGAGGGATGATTTACCTTGCTGGTAGAGATAACGTCCTTCATGGGGGCCGCTCTTGAAAGTCTGGTTGACGAGGTAGTTAGAGTACCCACTATCATTCGTTGACAATAACAAACACCGGTCAAAATAATTTTACTCCTGTTTTACAAATGAAAAGCTCTAGCACATGTTAATCCCTGCTTCCCTCTGCGAAGGGTCAATCTTTTACTTTTACATTGAGTCTCCATCCTTTCTTTGAGCACTTTCTTGAGAGCACAAGCTTGTCATTATTAGTATAATATGCTTGTCCCAAAATGTGATTAACTGTGGTATAACTTTGATGCTTTTATCTTTGATAATCTCTACTTCCAATCTTTCCATGAACTTCAAAGGTGCCCGAGCATTTATGTTTTGCTGTAAAAATACGGGCAAGCGAGATACCACTTTATCATATCCTTTTATGAACATTGCAATCTTGCTAATAGACATGATTCATGATGCTTATTATTAAGGGATTTCTATTTCTGTGCCCTCGGGTCCTTAGTTGTGCTCAGTTTTCCCCAGCTCCTTAGTTTTTCCTCAGTTTTACCCTAGCCTTTGTCTGAAACCCGCAGAAGGAGCAGAAGCAGCTCGGACGGCGGGATTCCGTTAAGTTGACCGTTCCGTGCTGACGAGTGGGGTCGTGTCGTTTGTGGGGCCGCGTCGTGTGGGGCTGGTAGGAAGGAACCGCGTGGGACAGGACGAGACCATGTTTGTGTGGCCGTAGCGTGTGTGGCCGTAGCGTGTGGGGTCGTAGCGTGTGGGGCCGTAGCGTGTGGAGCCATGTGGGTCCGGGACGTGGGCACGAGTGGTTTCTGTCTCTTTCGCCCAGATTAGCGAGTTTTCAATGTACCTTTTTCCTCTCTCTCGCTCGATCTCATTCATATTTGATAGCCCAAATTGGTAGCAAATCTAGAGCAGCTTCTCCTTCTGTTTTTTAACGACATTCATTTCTTTATGCCTTCGTTTTTACCCAATCGGGTAGGAAATCTAGGGCACAAATCCGGAAAAAATATAGGATAAGCTGCATACGACGACCAACATAGCATAGATATGTTCACGACAGATCCAACGAGTAGTACCGATAGAACCCTACAATATAAGCTACATTTTACATGAATTTAAGCTGCTCTACGGATAGAGCGAGTCACATACGAAGAGTGCGGTAGGCATGTTCAACGCCTCCAGGTTGCGCCTGTGACTCGCCTGGAGGTTGCGCAGGTGAATCCCAAGTGCTTTGTGTTTGGCCATGAACGCATGCACGTTCACCGTCGTTCCAACTCTAGCGCCGCATCTGCCAATGGATTGAGCATGGTTCACTAGGCAGTTGAAGTCGGTGGCGCGGAGCTTCCTGTTGCAGAAGGGGCACTTGTAAATGCCTCGAGCAAAGGGGCCATCGTAATGGCCGGACTGCAGCCTCCTGAGGACGTGACGAGTCTTGGTGTGGAAGGACTCATCGTCGCTGTCGACGTCGCTGCTCTGCACCTGTCACGTAGCACCAAAGATCGTGCAAAAAACACGGAGTCAATTGCAACGATGATGGAACAGAGAGTGAACAAAGATCACGCATGATAATATGGGATCGAAAAAAAGAGGTAGCCTCAGTTACATTGGACACACTTATATCCAGGATTTGAGTCAGCAAACCACAGATCATGCACAACAAATTTGTACACACCAATTGTTTACTGGCCAAACCCTGAATCAATTTGTGCCCAAATATTCATCATCATCGGCACAAATCTTAAACAAAAGCAAATCACAAATGGATTGAACTAGGGAACAAACGCACCCTAATAACGCTAGATCTAACACAAATGGATTGAACTAGGAACAGACGAACCCTAATAACGCTAGATCTAACACAAAAGGATTGAAATGGGATAAGAACAAGGGAGCAAAGGGTTACCTCCGGCTCGTCGTCAACGATGCTGGTGTCGTAGGGGTTCTCCGGTGCGACGTACGGCGCTGGTTCGTACGGGTCCCAAGCGACGGGGGCTTGGACGATGGCGGCGGCCGATGCGCCGGTGGCTGATGCGCCGGCTGCTACGTTGGAAGCAGCGACAGGGGCCTGGACGGGGGCAGCGGCCGATGCGCCGGCGGCTGATGCTCCGACAATGGGCATCTCATTCTTCTCCATCGCCGGCGGTTTTCTTCGGGATTTTTTCTTCGGTTGTGGAGAAGATGATGGGACAGGAGAGGCGGTTGCAGTGAGAAAGTGCGTCGAGGGAGAGGAAAAGGGCTCTATAAAGACGAAGGTGGCGTGTACCGCAACACGCGTCCGCTATGCACGGCTGCAGCGTGCACCGCGACACGAGTCTAACCCTGGGACGTTTGGTGTACTCAGTTATAACCTCGGGCCTTATACAAAATTTTTATCTGTACTCAGCCCCTCGAGTACTTAGACTGGCAAGTGCAATATACTCAGTTTTACCCTCAATTAGCTAGTCAACAGAGAGTCAACAAATGAGATTAACATATCTAATTGAGTCATTTCATGCGCAAAAAAATCAAAAAAATAAAAACATAGTGGCACCTACTCATGGAGTCTTCCTACGCAATCTGCCACCAAGAAAACCTTAACAAACATATATAAATCAAGTTTTACCACAAATTGCCACTTCTCAGAATCACTAGTGTAGCTATGAAGATGCATGGTTTTCCACTCAAACCCCTTTGCAAAACATCTTCCCCAAAAACATAGTTTGTCTAAATGATGCCATAATTGTCACACTCATGTATATTTGAATTGCAAATAATTTGATGTAGCCCAATATGAATTATATTGTAGAAAACACGCATTTTTCATTTTGTAATTCTTTTTGTTTGAATCCCTTAGTCTATTTACTATTTATGTGCCCTTGGATTGTTAGTACTACTCAGTTTTGCCCTCAAGTTCTGTCACAAATGCTCTAGAAGCCCAAACTTATCCTGATTGGTTGAGCCATTGTCACACGGATCGACTCCACGAACCGTTGATCAACTGATCTAACGGGCAGTATACCCCTCCCCGTCTCTTCGTGGCCACCCCTCTCTCTCTCTTCGTGGCCACCCCTCTCTCTCTCTCTGTCGGTGGATGCATTATTGTCACCCCTCTAACAATTATCAACTATCTTTCGCTTTCCTTTTTCTTTTAGGGGATATAGTTTTGGCATATAGTTTCGGTAATTTGAAACGGCCCAAAAGTGGTATAATTTCGGTATAAACATGAGGCATACATATTTGCGGATTTCGGTGAATGCATTATTGTCACCGCTCTAACAATTATCAACCATCTTTCGCTTTCCTTTTTTCTTTTAGGGGATATAGTTTTGGCATATAGTTTCGGTAATTTGAAACGGCCCAAAAGTGGTATAATTTCGGTATAAACATGAGGCATACATATTTGCGGATTTCGGTGAATGCATTATTGTCACCCCTCTAACAATTATCAACCATCTTTCGCTTTCCTTTTTCTTTTAGGGGATATAGTTTTGGCATATAGTTTCGGTAATTTGAAACGGCCCAAAAGTGGTATAATTTCGGTATAAACATGAGGCATACATATTTGGGGATTTCGGTGAATGCATTATTTTCACCCCTCTAACAATTATCAACTATCTTTCGCTTTCCTTTTTCTTTTAGGGGATCCCATATAGTTTTGGCGTTTTAGTAATTTGAAACGGCCCAAAAGTGGTATAATTATCAACTTTTTTAGCATTCCAATATAGTTGGTAATTTCGGTGAATGCACACACTAACTATGAAAACAACTACAAGTACATGTAACCGAATAATGAATTTGTAACAAGGTATACCTTGTAACAACTTCTAGCGCTCAGTGAGCAATCATAAGAATCCGATCGCAATTATACAACAGAAAAAACAACCAGCCATCGGATTAGCTTGCTTCTTCAACTCGATCAGCTGCCTTAATCGCTTGTTCATTTTCTTCAGTTCTCCCTTCACTTCCTCCAGTCCTACATTGGGAGCATTAGGCATAATCGGAACGGCTCCTCTCTCCGCCGCCTTCTCTACAGCAAGTCCCCCCTCCCAAATTGCGCTCCCCAATAGCGCCAATTGATTCCTGCAATTGAAGCCTCCGAACGTACACATCGATCCACTCGAAATGCCTGCATTTCTTCAGGATCTGAAAACAACAACGGGAAACCTAAATCCCAAATTCGAGGGAATAGCAAGAAAATCGAGAGAAAACAGAGAAATTGGAGCAAGATCTAACCTTATCCCCCTCTCTATATGGCAAGCTCTCGCATGCAAGGAACTCACGTCCACGGTTGCCATTCTCGTCCGTCTTACGGATCGACCGCTTCGCAGGCTCCTGGCGTGGGCGGTCGGGGCATCTTGTCAAAGGCACGGGTCCATACTGCGGCCATGAAGAACGGGAGGTCGAAGAGAAACTAGACATCACCCGCCTGCCGGAGAAGGGCTGCCGCTGGCGGAGAAGAAGAACAATGGGGCGCGGGGAAAGAAAGGGGAAGCAATGGCACGGGCAAGGGCTGGCTCGGGCTCCCATTTTGCAACGGTCACCTGGGTAAGCTGTGGGTCCGGCGCACTAACGTGGACAAGTTGTGGGTCCCACGATGATCTGGATAAGTGAAGACGTGTCCATCGCGGGGCACCAACGGCGGCCCCACTTGCCGGCACCAACCAACGTCAACTAAACGGGATTCCTTCCGTCCGAGCTCCTTCTGCGGGTTTCAGACAAGGTCTTGGGGAAAACTGAGGAAAAACTAAGGGGCTGGGGAAAACTGAGCACAACTAAGGAGCCAGGGGCACGAAAATAGAAATCCCTATTATTAATTTGTTGGTACCTTTTCCATGATTGACATAGCTATTAGATGATTTTATTTGCATGCATCTTATTATGAATTGCTTAAGTACTTGTCCATATCATGAGAATATTTACATCATATGAACAAATGTGTTTGTGAAAGTTCTTTTATCGCACTCAGTTGTTAACTGAATTGCTTGAGGACAAGCAATAAGCTAAGCTTGGGGGAGTTGATACGTCCAAAACGTATCTACTTTCCCGAACACTTTTGCTATTGTTTTGACTCTAATTTGTGTATTTTGGACACAACTAACACAGACTAATACTGTTTTCAGCAGAATTGCTCTGGTGTCTCGTTTTTGTGCAGAAATCCAACTTTCAGGAAAATCCCGGAATTAATGTCAAAGGGCTTATTTTTCCAGAAGATTCACGGAGCCAGAAGGGCAGGCCAAGGGAGGGCCCACGGCCCCCACACCATGGGTCGGCGCGGCCTAGGAGGGGGCGCGCCGCCCTATGGTGAGGCCGCCTCGGCCAACCTCTGACGCCCCCCTTTGGAATACTTAACGTCTTCGACCTAAAAACGCACGGGGGGTTAGACGAAATCGCCAGAAGACATCCAGAACACCGCCGCCATCGCGAAACTCCGTCTCGGGACCAGAAACTCCGTTCTGGCACTCCACCGGGACGGGGAATTGGAGGAGATCATCGCCATCATCACCACCGACGCCTCTCCATCGACCAGCCATGTTTCCCCTGTCCATGTGTGAGTAATTCCCCCGCTGTAGGCTGAATGGGATGGTAGGGATTGGATGAGATTGGTCGTGTAATAGCATAAGATTGTTAGGGCATAGTGCCTAGTGTCCGTAATTGGTACTTTTATGAGATTGTTGCAACTTGTTATGCTTAATGCTTCTCACTAGGGCCCGAGTGCCATGATCTCAGATCTTAACATGTTATCAATTCATGATGATATTCATTGCTTTATGATCTTACCTGCAAGTTGTATACACATATTGCTATCCGGAACCCTGATGTCTACGGGTGCTTCTATTCTTGTAGACAGTGTTGGGCCTCCAAGAGCAGAGGTTTGTAGAACAACAGCAAGTTTCCCTTAAGTGGATCACCCAAGGTTTATCGAACTCAGGGAGGAAGAGGTCAAAGATATCCCTCTCATGCAACCCCGCAACCACAAAGCAAGAAGTCTCTTGTGTCCCCAACACACCTAATAGGTGCACTAGTTCGGCGAAGAGATAGTGAAATACAGGTGGTATAAATAAGTATGAGCAGTAGTAACGCAGCAGTAGTAACGCAGTAAAACAGTAAACAAGCAGCGATAGCAGTATTTAGGAACAAGGCCTAGGGATTACACTTTCACTAGTGGACACTCTCAACATTGATCACATAACAGAATAGATAAATGCATACTCTACACTCTCGTTGGATGATGAACACTATTGCGTAGGATTACACGAACCCTCAATGCCGGAGTTAACAAGCTCCACAATTCAATGTTCATATTTAAATAACCTTAGAGTGCATGAAAGATCAACATAACCAAATAGATCACATCAATACCGTCACGGTAATAGTTAACTTCACAATCTACAAGAGATCATGATCATAGCCTACGACAAGAACCACACGGTGCACACACTAGTCACCTTTACACCATGCGGGAGGAATAGACTACTTTAATAACATCACTAGAGTAGCACATAGATGAATTGTGATACAAAACACATTGCAATCATAAAGAGATATAAATAAGCACTTCACTACGCCATTCATAACGGTGAATAAGTATTCTGTGAAATATAGCCTAAGAGACCCACACGGTGCACACACTAGTCACCTTTACACACGTGGGACAAGGAGTCTCCGGAGATCACATAAGTAAAACCCACTTGACTAGCATAATGACATCTAGATTACAAGCATCATCATATGAATCTCAATCATGTAAGGCAGCTCATGAGATTATTGTATTGAAGCACATAGGAGAGAGATTAACCACATAGCTACCGGTACAGCCCCGAGCCTCGATGGAGAACTACTCCCTCCTCATGGGAGACAGCAGCGTTGATGGAGATGGCGGTGGTGTCGATGGAGAAGCCTTCCGGGGGCACTTCCCCGTCCCGGCGGCGTGCCGGAACAGAGACTCCTGTCCCCCAGATCTTGGCTTCGCGATGGCGGCGGCTCTGGAAGGTTTCTCGTACCGTGGCTTTTCCGTCCCGAGGTTTTAGGTCTGGGACCTTTATATAGGCGAAGAGGCGGCGTCAGAAGGTCGAAGGGGCGAAGACACCATAAGGCGTCGCGGCCAGGGCCTGGGCCGCGCCGGCCTATCATCTGGGGCCTGTGTGGCCCCCCTCTGGCGACTCTCGGGTGTTCTGGATGCTTCCGGGCAAAATAGGAACCTGAGCGTTGATTTCGTCCAATTCCGAGAATATTTCCTTACTAGGATTTCTGAAACCAAAAACAGCAGAAAACAGGAACTGGCCCTTCGGCATCTTATTAATAGGTTAGTTCCAGAAAATGCATGAATATGACATAAAATGTGCATATAACATGTAGATATCATCAATAATGTGGCATGGAACATAAGAAATTATCGATACGTCGGAGACGTATCAGCATACCCAAGCTTAGTTTTCTGCTCGTCCCGAGCAGGTAAACGATAAACAAAGATAATTTCTGGAGTGACATGCCATCATAAACTTGATCATATTGTAAACATATGTAATGAATGCAGCGATCAAAACAATGGTAATGACATGAGTAAACAAGTGAATCATAAAGCAAAGACTTTTCATGAATAGTACTTCAAGACAAGCATCAATAAGTCTTGCATAAGAGTTAACTCATAAAGCAATGATTCAAAGTAAAGGTATTGAAGCAACACAAAAGAAGATTAAGTTTCAGCGGTTGCTTTCAACTTATAACATGTATATCTCATGGATAATTGTCAACATAGAGTAATATAACAAATGCAATATGCAAGTATGTAAGAATCAATGCACGGTTCACACAAGTGTTTGCTTCTTGAGGTGGAGAGAAATAGGTGAACTGACTCAACATAAAAGTAAAAGAAAGGTCCTTCGCGAGAGGAAAGCATCGATTGCTATATTTGTGCTAGAGCTTTTATTTTGAAAACAAGAAACAATTTTGTCAACGGTAGTAATAAAGCATATGTATCATGTAAATTATATCTTACAAGTTGCAAGCCTCATGCATAGTATACTAATAGTGCCCGCACCTTGTCCTAATTAGCTTGGACTACCGGGATCATCGCAATACACATGTTTTAACCAAGTGTCACAAAGGGGTACCTCCATGCCGCATGTACAAAGGTCTAAGGAGAAAACTCGCATTTTGGATTTCTCGCTTTTGATTATTCTCAACTTAGACATCCATACCGGGACAACATGGACAACAGATAATGGACTCCTCTTTAATGCATAAGCATGTAGCAACAATTAGTGTTCTCATATGAGATTGAGGATATATGTCCAAAACTGAAACTTCCACCATGATTCATGGCTTTAGTTAGCGGCCCAATGTTCTTCTCTAACAATATGCATGCTCTAACCATTAAAGTGGTAGATCTCCCTTACTTCGGACAAGACGGACATGCATAGCAACTCACATGATATTCAACAAAGAGTAGTTGATGGCGTCCCCAGAAAGCATGGTTATCGCACAACAAGCAACTTAATAAGAGATAAAGTGCATAAGTACATATTCAATACCACAATAGTTTTTAGGCTATTTGTCCCATGAGCTATATATTTCAAAGGCGAATGATGGAAATTTTAAAGGTAGCACTCAAGCAATTTACTTTGGAATGGCGGAGAAATACCATGTAGTAGGTAGGTATGGTGGACACAAATGGCATAGTGGTTGGCTCAAGGATTTTGGATGCATGAGAAGTACTCCCTCTCGATACAAGGTTTAGGCTAGCAAGTTTATTTGAAACAAACACAAGGATGAACCGGTGCAGCAAAACTCACATAAAAGACATATTGTAAACATTATAAGACTCTACACCGTCTTCCTTGTTGTTCAAAACTCAATACTAGATATTATTAGACTCTACACCGTCTTCCTTGTTGTTCAAAACTCAAAACGGTATCCAAGTACATGACAAGGAGTCTCCGGAGATCACATAAGTAAAACCCACTTGACCAGCATAATGACATCTAGATTACAAGCATCATCATATGAATCTCAATCATGTAAGGCAGCTCATGAGATTATTGTATTGAAGCACATAGGAGAGAGATGAACCACATAGCTACCGGTACAGCCCCGAGCCCCGAGCCTCGATGGAGAGAGGCGAAGAGGCGGCGTCAGAAGGTCGAAGGGGCGACGGCACCATAAGGCGGCGCGGCCAGGGCCTGGGCCGCGCCGGCCTATCATCTGGGGCCTGTGTGGCCCCCCTCTGGCGACTCTCGGGTGTTCTGGATGCTTCCGGGCAAAATAGGAACCTGAGCATTGATTTCGTCCAATTCCGAGAATATTTCCTTACTAGGATTTCTGAAACCAAAAACAGCAGAAAACAGGAACTGGCCCTTCGGCATCTTATTAATAGGTTAGTTCCAGAAAATGCACGAATATGACATAAAATGTGCATATAACATGTAGATATCATCAATAATGTGGCATGGAACATAAGAAATTATCGATACGTCGGAGACGTATCAAACCCGAGGCCCCAAAGTGACAGAAATTGGGACAACCGAAGGGGAAGGCGGTGATATGAGGATCACATGTGTTCACGGAGTGTTAATGCTTTGCTCCGGTGCTCTATTAAAAGGAGTACCTTAATTTCCAGTAGATTCCCTAGAGGCCCGGCTGCCACCGGCTGGTAGGACAAAAGATGTTGTGCAAGTTTCTCATTGCGAGCACGTACGACTAAATATGGAACACATGCCTATTGATTGATTAGTACTTGGATACCGTTTTACTACTATCTGCAAATGCCCTACCTTGATTGTTACATGAGTTTCTCTCATCCATGCAACGCCCGTTCATCCATCCCTGTGCCTACAGTATTTTAATCCTGTTGTTTACTATAATCACTACTTCTGTCTTTGTTACACTGCTGCTGATATTTCACCACTTGCTATCGCTATAAAGCTGTTGCTACTCGATAAACTCTTGCGAGCAAGTCTGTTTCCGAGTGCAGCTGAATTGACAACTCCGTTGTTAAGGCTTACAAATATTCTTTGGCTCCCCTTGTGTCGAATCAATAAATTGGGTTTTACTTCCCGCGAAGACTGTTGCGATCCCCTATACTTGTGGGTCATCAGGAACATGTGAATCTTTTGAATTTGAAAACCTTGGAATGATGAGTCATTCTATTGAGAGATTTTGAAGGTGAAAGTGACTTGAATAAAATGGTGATTTTGATAAAAACTGATGATTGGGTTTGGATGCGATACGATTCCAATTCTTGAGTACCCCCACAATACCTGATTATGGGTAAGGCTTTAGCTGGAAATTTATGTGTCTTAGTATGGGTTCCCTCTGAACAAGCGTCATAGAGGTTATGCCAAGGCTGCCTCCGTTGAAAGTGAAATGACGTGAAAAGAGTTGAATGCCCTACCCATGCCCTGTGCAGTTCCCAGGATAGCAGTTGGTTATCACTGGGAGGCCAAGCTCATGGGGAGAGGTGCCTATACTAGGATGTGTAAGTGAAAGGTTAATGGTTGATGATCCGCATACTGAGTTATGATTATTCAGGGTTATCCCTGACGGATGTAATCAAATTTTGTGGCATAAGTGTGCAACCTCTGCAGAGTGTAAACCTATTCGAATATCCGCATCCTCGGTTATGGACAGTTGGAAAGGCCATACTGTTCCGTCATCAGAAAGTTTCCAAAAGAGGACTTGTGAATTGAATTTGAAAGGTGACTTTGACTTGAATCAGAACAGAGTTGTGGGAATGACACTAATGTTCCCACTTGAGTTAAGTTAGGAAACTGAAGAGTCTTTGTTTAATAAATGCTTATGAAATAAAATTGGCTTTATGCAAATAAACTTAGAGCTTAGAACCCACTCACTAAAACTGTTAGTACTTACACTAGTATTAGTTTGCGAGTACTTGAAAGTACTCACGGCTGTGTCCCTGGCTATTCAAATTGCCAGACTATGAAGAGGAGCAACAGTGTCAGGATGACGGACAACAGGACGTCTACGATAACTAGGATCGTCTTCTAACGTCAAGCGTTGCCTGTGAATTAGATGGACTTCTACAACTTCGCTTCCGCTATGTCTTATGTATTGATCCTTAGATCAAGTGTTGTAATGAGACTGGATCATGTGATCCTTTTTGTTGTAAGACTATTATGGTGTTGTAATGAATGATGACTCTATGATATTCAACTGTTATGTCTCGCAAAAACAATCTTCCTGGGATTGCGATGTATGGCATAATAGGCATCTGGACTTAAAAATCCGGGTGTTGACAATGCGGGCCTTGGTGATGTTGATTCCAAACTCACCGACGCGCTAGAGAAGATGGATGACCTCGAGGAGGCATTCAACTCCAAGGTTGACGCCAAGTTCCAGGAGGTCTTGGATCGGTTACCGCCGCCTCGCGACACCGCGCGACGACGTGCACGCCGTATTCCTCGTGTGGAGGTGCCTGCGGGTACAGCTGCTGCACAAGCCGTGCATGAAGTGCTTTCTGATGAAGGATATGATGATTATGGAGGGGAGGACGAGCTGGTAGATGAGAATGTGTTTGACGGCGAGGAGGTCGAACAACCTCCACATGGTCATCCATGACAATACAACCGCAACACTCGCCCACCTCCACGACCGGTACGTGATGATGATCATGTTGCTAAAATTAAGTTGAATATTCCACCATTCGAGGGTAGATATAATCCTGATGTATACCTTACTTGGGAATTGGAAGTAGAGCAACACTTTGCATGTTTACGATATCCTGATCATTTGCGTGTTACTGCTGCTACTTGTGAGTTCGCAGATTTTGCATCTATTTGGTGGTATGAACATTATAGAGTACATCATGCTAATATTCCTACTACTTGGGTTGGTCTAAAACTTGCTATGCGTACTCGTTTTGTTCCTCCTCATTATCAGCGTGATTTTATTAAAAAATTGTCTCGTTTAGAACAAGGAAAAAATTATGTAGAAGACTATTATCAAGAATTGCAAACTGGCATGATTCACTGTGGTATTGTAGAGGATAATGAAGCTATTCTTGCATGTTTCTTTGGTGGTTTGAATATAAAGATTCAGCATATTTTAGACTATAAGGAGTACAACACTATTACTCGCTTGTTTCATCTTGCTTACAAAGCTGAACGTGAAGTGCAGGATCGTCAACCACCATGGAGAAGAGCTAATGTTTCTGCAGGTCGTACATCGTCGTGGTCTCTGCGACAATCAGCGCCACCATCTCGTGGGACTGCACCAACACCTACTACCTCCAAATACACCGCGCCTGCATAACGAGCACCATCTGCTGCTACTCCACCACCATCCGCTGGTCCTCCTCTTAGTTCCTCTTCCATGGCCTCCACGGGGAAGACGCGCGACATTCAGTGTCGCAAATGCTTGGGTTTTGGTCACATAGAAAGAGAATGCAGAACTAAACATGTGATGTTGGTGCATGAAGATGGAGAATATGATTCTGCAAGTGACGTTGATGAAGATACACTGACCCTTATTGCTGCACGTGATGGAGCCAATTCTGATTCTGAGAGAGAGATGGAGGTAATGGAAGCTGACAATGTTGATCAGTACAAGAGCTTAGTTGACGTGTGTTGAGTCTGCAATTGAGCAAATTTGAGCATGATCAATGCCACAATCTGTTTCAAACAAGAGGCGTTGTAAAAGAGCGAGCTATAAGGATCATCATTGATAGATGGAGCTGTAATAATCTGGCTAGCATTGATATGGTGGAGAAGCTTTCCACTACAAGAAAAGTTCTGATAGACAACGTCTCAAAATCGTCCGCTAAGGGGTATTTTTCGTCGCCTATGGGCCTAACC
>NC_061509.1:134331417-134366967 GCF_022539505.1 Lolium rigidum | reverse complement strand
GAACCTCGATCCCTCTTAGGTTTAGTTGCAATAAGGCGCGAAAATTTCCCCCGTTTTGCGATGAAATGCACATCCCATTTCTAAATCTACCCTTCGTTGTTCCTATGTTCTGGGTTATTACAGTACTTTCATGAGACTGATGAACGAAGTTTTACGTGCTTTCATTGGACGTTTTGTGGTGGTATACTTTGATGATATTCTGATTTATAGTGAATCTTTGGAGGATCATTTGGATCATTTACGTGATGTTTTCAATGCTTTACGTGATGCACGTTTGTATGGTAATCTTGAGAAGTGCACCTTTTGCACCAATCGAGTTGCATTTCTTGGCTATGTTGTTTCTGCGCAGGGTATTGAAGTTGATCCAGCCAAGATCGAGGCAATTGAGAGTTGGCCGCAACCAAAGATGGTCACACAAGTGAGGAGTTTTCTTGGCCTCGCTGGTTTCTATAGGCGCTTTGTGAAAGATTTTGGATCCATTGCTGCGCCGCTGAATGAGCTTACAAAGAAGGATGTGCCCTTTGTGTGGGGCGATGCACAACAAGAAACCTTCATAATTCTGAAAGATAAGTTAACACATGCTCCATTACTCCAACTTCCTGATTTCAATAAGACTTTTGAACTTGAATGTGATGCTAGTGGAATTGGTTTGGGAGGTGTGTTATTACAAGAGGGCAAACATGTTGCATATTTTAGTGAGAAATTGAGTGGGCCTAGTCTGAACTATTCTATTTATGATAAAGAATTATATGTGCTGGTTCGGACATTAGAAACTTGGCAACATTATTTATGGCCTAAAGAATTTGTTATACATCCTGATCATGAATCTTTGAAGCATATTCGTAGTCAAGCTAAGTTGAATCTACGCCATGCAAAGTGGATTGAATTTAGTAAGTATTTTCCTTATGTTATCAAACACATAAAGGGTAAAGATAATATTATTGCTGATGCTTTGTCGCGCCGTTATACTATGCTATCTCAAATTGACTTCTAGATTTTTGGATTAGAAACTATAAAGGAACAATACTTGCATGATGCTGATTTTAAAGATGTGTTGCTGAATTGTAAAGATGGTAGAACATGGAACAAATTCGTCCTCAATGATGGATTTGTGTTCCGTGCTAACAAGCTATGCATCCCAGATAGTTCCGTTCGTCTTTTGTTGTTGCAGGAGGCGCATGAAGGAGGATTGATGGGACACATTGGTGTGAAGAAGATGAAGGATGTGCTTGTTGCACACTTCTTTTGGCCACGTATGCATCGAGATGTTGAGAGATTTATGGCACGCTGCACTACATGTCAAAAAGCTAAGTCTCGACTTAATCCACATGGTTTATATATGCCTCTTCCTGTTCCTAGTGTACCTTGGGAGGATATTTCTATGGATTTTGTTTTGGGATTGCCTCGTACACAGAAGGGGAGGGATAATATCTTTGTTGTTGTGGATCGGTTTTCTAAGATGACACACTCTATTCCATGTCACAAGACTGATGATGTTACACATGTTGCTGATTTTTTCTTTCGCGAAATTGTTCGTTTACATGGTGTGCCAAATACTATTGTTTCTGATCTTGATACTAAGTTTCTTAGCCACTTTTGGAGATGTTTATGGGCTAAATTGGGGACTAAATTGTTGTTTAGTACTACATGTCATCCCCATACTGATGGATAAACTGAAGTAGTAAATGGAACATTGTCTACTATGCTGCGGGCTGTTTTGAAGAAGAACTTAAAATTGTGGGAAGAATGTTGAGAGTGAATTTGGTGATCAGATGGGTACGTGTGCACGCGCTCAGCACCGTTGGATTTAGTCGAGCACCGTTGGATGCTCCCCATCCTAACTTGTCCACTAACGGAGACTACATGGTTCAATAGGGACTTTTCATCCTGCTACATGATGCATGTTCATGGGGCCCACTTCATGGAGAGAATAAAAAAAGGTAGATACTATAATTGTTGTCGCTACATGGGGTCGACCTCAGGAAAGAAGAACCGGAGATACATGCAAAGAATAACTCAGAGGGATCAGTTCAGATGGAAAAAAAATTCACGGCTCCAACAAAAATCAAGAGACGAAGGCAATCATAATGCTGGCCGCCGGTCTGCTCATATGTTCGGACGCCTCCGTGTGCACATCAACGGCGCGCTTCTCTCTGCATCCTCGGCGGCGGAATCCCCGCTATGTGCTCGTCGACGGCCGCCTCGCGGAGGCAAGTTGTCCGTGGCGGCCGCGAGCTGGTCGTACGTGAAGGGGCGTGCGCTGCAGCTCGTGATGTTACTAGGCCGTGCTACATTATGCTGCCACAAAATTCCGCCAACCCTTCAGTTTCTGTTAGAGAGTATGTCTGCAAGAATCAAACGGACATAAATACATCAGTAATCTGCAATAATTTCCCAAAATAAGATATGCAAATTTACATTGTTATAAGAGATCCATGCTCACCATCAGATGTCTTCTATGTGCATCCACATTGTACAACACTTGACACTTCTGTAGTTTGTTTGTACAACAGGTAACTAAGAAAATATTTATGTTGGTTGGTTTCCTCTTTACATTGGCCAGAAGTACATGTCAGCTATCCAAAGTAACATGCATAAGTATTCAGAATCAGTGGGAATTGATAATCGCAGTCGAGGCCTAACAGATCGGGGCTGCCGTGGATGACAAAATATACTTGCAGCCCTTGGATCCTCATCATTCAAGCTGAGAAGCGAACTTGTCGGCCGATCTCATACCAGCAACACTCTATGGTTCCACGCTTCTCTCCTTCTCACGGAGCTGAACACACCAATCCTCCCTCAACCGTCGGCCACCGCGCGACCCTGCATCTCCCCCGTCCGGCCAGGAAGAGGCGAACCAGATCCTCCAACTGTCAGGCTCGAGCTGCCCAGGCGAAGCAAGGGGCGAAACACCTCCTTACGCGCCGGTGTCGCCCACGCCGGAGATGGTTTCCCCACCATAGGTGCAGGAGGCTGGCCGCCAACGGGAGAAGCCGTTGTCCGGCTGTGGTACCAACCACCGCCGCCTGTTTCCCCACCATCTCCTCGCATCTATGCACCTCGGGTCGGCGGGAGAGGGCAGAGGCGGCGCACCTGCCGCTGGGAGGAGGATTGGTGACTAGGGTGAGGTAGGGCGGACGGGAAGGCGACGCGTTGTGGTTGGGCCGTTGGTGTGGACTGTGGTGCTGAGCAAGGGAGGTGGTCCGGCCGGGATTGGGGAAGAGGGAGTCGCCGCGTCAGGTGGCCCGTGCGTGAGCACCTAACTTTGGGGATAAAAAGAACACCCCTCCATCTGATGGGAGATGGGATAAAGCCATAAAGGAGCCACAAGCCAGATATTTTTTAAGTACCACACGCTGCAGTGTTTTCATCATAGATAACAGATAGACAACGGCCGTTAGACACGTGCTAGTTAATTACCGCGTGCTCACGTACCCATCTGTACACCAGGCTTCATTCGGAAGAATGTTTACCTCATGTTGAATTTGCTTACAATCGTTCGCTGCATTCTACCACTAAGATGTGCCCTTTTGAGATTGTGTATGGTTTTGTACCACGTGCACCTATTGATTTGTTGTCTTTACCATCTTCGGTGCAAAATAATTTGGATGCTGCACAACGTGCTGAATTGATATTACAATTGCATGAGACTACTAAATACAACATAGAACACATGAATGCTAAGTATAAAATTGTTGGGGATAGAGGAAGAAAGAATGTTGTATTTGATGTTGGTGATCTTGTTTGGCTTCATTTGCGCAAAGATCATTTTCCTGAATTGCGCAAGTCTAAACTAATGCCACGCGTTGCTGGTCCTTTTAAGGTGTTAGAGAAAATAAATGATAATACATATAAACTTGAGCTTCCTGCAGAATTGGGTCCGGTTAGTCCTACATTTAACATTGCAGATTTGAATCCTTACTTTGGTGAAGAAGAGGAGCTTTCGTCGAGGACGACTTCAATTCAAGAAGGGGGGCATGATGAGGACATCTCATCTCTTGATACAACCGCTGTATCTACAGCCACGCAAATACAAGGACCAATCACTCGAGCTCGTGCAAAACAACTTAACTATCAGGTATTTTCGTTTCTTGGAACTATTCTTCACATACATGAGAATATGATGTTGCCTAAATCAGATATGTTTGTTACTCCTAGGAATGATGGACCTAGCATGGATGAGCATGACAAGCATTGGAGCATGATCACACATGGATGAGATGGCAGCAAGCATTTGAGAATTGAAGAGGACGCCACAAGTGGAGATTTCAGATCTTTGAAGCCACCATAAGAAGAGATGAATACATGAACGAAATATAGAGTTCTCCACTTCATAATTTCGTTCATAGCATAATATGGTGTTGCGTCACCTTTAGTTTTGGGCCAGACCCATGTCATTTTCTCAGGAATTAAGTCAGCCACTTTTTAGAGTCTGTATTGAATGGGGAAAGGCCTATTAGGGTTTGATTCGACCACCATACGTATGGCTGGCCGAAACCACACCCTTTCTTCCTTTAAATATCCCCATAGTCGTCACGTTTAGACTCGGATTTTGATTAGATTAAAAGTTAGCCAATTGCTGCAACTTCGTGTACTTCTTTTGAGGCCAACGCCCAGAACAAGACCGACTATTCGGAATCCCACTTTTTCCAATAAAGCTTTCATCTATATCCGCAATACTCTGATTGCAACATTAGTTCTTACTTGTTCTCGATTTCAGGTAGGAATTAAGACCCTTGCTGGTCAGGAACTCCCGGAGATTGTCCTAGCGATTGCATTGGCGCACGAGCTTTGCACGTGTAGTCGGATCGTCAAGCACGAACTATTCCAACAAATCGATTTATCCAAGTCTCATCGAAAGATCGGCCACCTTTACCCTATCATTTTGCGTCAGGAGGAAAGGCGGAGGCGGCTGAAGTGGCGAGGATTGCTGCACCAAGCGAGAAAGATGGAGGCGGCACACATGTATGTTAGGGTAAGGGTATTTCTCTATTTATTGACTGAGGAAAAATGATCACATGTAGATTAAAACCTACCAATTATGTCCATGATGGCAGAAAAGGGGAGTCAAAACCCGATCGACCATCATCAAACCAATGTTAGGGACCAAAATTATACTTAATTAAGAGTTTGAGGGCAGATTTAGACCAAAACAGGGTTGAGGGACCAAAATTACACTTTCTTAAGTCTTGAGGGACCAAAAGTGCACTTAACCCTTTCAAAAAAGAACATTTTAAAAAATCAGATTTGGAAAAATGTCACATTTCAATAAAGTTTAAATTTTAATATATAAAATTTTCAAAATAAAAATGTTCATATTTAAAAAAAAAAATCATATTTGAAAAAAATGTTTTAGGTTTAAAAAATAGATTTGAAATAGATGTTCGCCGGAATACAACCAAATTCCAGCCAGCTCGCGACGGCGTGGGGCGGCGCGGCGCAGGGCGGTGCATGGCGGGGCGAGCTTGTGGCGGGGCTGGCCGGGGCGGGGCAGAGGGAGGCCGGGTCGAGCTCGCCGCGGCGGGTCCGAGGCAGGGCGGGCGGCGCCGGGCAGGCTGGGGCCGCGGCGGCGCGGCGCGGGACGGCGCCAAGCCAGGCGGGCGCGGGGATGCACGAGCCATGCGGGCGCGGGGCGTCGCGGAGCCAGGCGGGCGCGGGGCAGGTGGGCGCGCGACATGTGGGCACGGGGCCGGGCGAGGCTCAGCGGGGGGCGGGGCGGCTCGAAGGGGGGCTGCCACCTAGTGGCTGGCCGGGGAGAGCTCGGGAGAGCTCGGGAAGAAGATAGGGGAAAAAAGAAAAATAGGGAAAAAAGAAAAGATGGCTGACAGGTAGGCTTTATTGGCATATTTAGTGAATATTCTATTTTACAGTTTTCGTTTACGGGGTTTGTTCTGCGTCCATTTTTTTGATCCGAAACGCGAGTTCGATGAATTGAACTACAAGTTTTCAGTTCACGTTTTTACGGCTTTGCTACAAATGCTCTCAGCGTTCTACTGGGCCGGCCCGTTTAGAGAACTTATCAAGGGAAGGGGTACGCCTACGCAGGCTAACGTGCCCGTGAAACGTCAAATAGGGTTCAGCGTACCAACCTAGGTCTTGGCGAGATGCGGATGTGGCCCAATTAGCGAGCTACAAGGTCAGATAGATGAGTCCAGTGTGATGTAAGCTAATCTAATGGCCCAAAAAGGAGAGATTGCTATTTTTCTTTCCGTAAAAAAGTAGAAACTATTTGCCAAATTCCTGGCTAAATAGTAAATACACACACTCCAAAGCCTTTACCGAGTATTTTTTGCCTTTCACCGACTACGTTTTTAATAAACGAAAAACAAACGTTTTGCAGTAGTAATATATTAGTTGTTGGCACATGGTATGAACCAATGTTAGGTCGTTAGATGCAGGCTCTCAAGGAAGCCAAGAACCTATCAGGACGGCGCTGCTGGACTCGCTTCTACAAACATGCGTTCGTCAAGGAAGAGCATTAATCAGGCTACCACTAATATGAAGCGTCGCTGTCGCCGCGCAAGGTTTTACAGGGGCATGCCAACGCCTTGCCTCAACTTGCTACCCCACATGCAAACTAGGATCAAATGTCAGACCAAAGCTCAGGCAATCGTTTTGCAGTGTTTGAGTAGCTATGCCATTCAATAAAGAAAAATCCATCAACCCATATCACTGCTTCATTAATCAGAGGGTGGTTCCTAATGAAGCAGTGACATGCCTTTATTAATTTTTCTTCATAGGGCTCCTTTGATTTATAGGATAGGAAAAAATATATGAATGAAAAAAACATAGGATTGGGATGTCATATCCATATGAATTCTATGATTGTAGTAAACGGATTTTTTTTCCATGAGGTATGACGTAATGTTTTTTTCAATAGGGTTTACAGTAGAAAATTCCTATAGAATGTGTTCCTATCAATCAAATAATTTGTATAGAAAAATTCCTCCACAAACCCTATAAATTAAAGGAGCACTTCATTTTCTTTTCTTTTATGGGGCAGCAACATATAGTTGTCCCCATAAATCATGCCCTAAGGGCATCTCCAACGGGACGACGTAAACGGACGATGAGCGACCGTTTGCGTCCGTCGTGACCGAAAATGCGTCTGGACCCTCCTCCTGCGGGGCGACGCAAAGTGACCGGACCGTTCGCGGCGACGCAAACCTGGCCCAAATATGCGCCTCGGATGCGTCTCTGCGGATGCTGCGGTGACGCGGAAAGTGTCCGCTCACGTATGGCGGACGTTTCGTCGGGCCCGCCTGGCAGCGACCCTGCGTCGATGCGTCTTCTCAGGCGCGCTAGCGACTAGCGCCGCTGCGTCGCTTCGGCAGTCTGCGCCACGTTAATGGCGATACCTCGGCTGCCGAGCGGCCGCCTCCCACCTCCGCCAACGAAGTTAATGGCGACGCCGCGCGTCCCGCGGCCGTCTCCTGCCTCCGGCCTATATAAAGAGGACGCGTGTTCTTCTTGCTCATCCACTCCTCCAAGGAAACCCTAGCCGCCAAAAGCTCCGCCGTAGCGCCGCCTAGCTCTTCCTGCGACGCAGCCAGGCCCGCGAGGAAGTCCATGGCGGGACCTGGTGGCCAGCGAGGCGGTCGAGGCCGCGGCCCTGGGCGCCCCCGGGGCCGTGGCCGGGCAAGGGCCGCCGTGGTGGAGCAGCTACGACACCACGGTCGCCGTCGCCTGCGCCCTCCTCGTCTTCGCAAGAAGACCGCTGCTTCGAGTTCCTCCTCCGCATCGACGATGACCCACTCGGCATCAAGCGGCTCCCGGACAAGTTCGCCGAGTTCTTCGATGGCGTCGAGCCGGCGCAGTTGCAGCTACGGGAGGCTATCTGCAACTTCTCCCGGTGGAATGTCGAGGTCTTGTTCGACGGGCAGGACAAGATGTACCTACACACGGGGTGGGACAAGTTCGCCCGCGACCACGAGCTCGAGCCCGGCTGCCAGCTCACCTTCCTCTACGAGGGTGATGGCGAGATGATCGTCAAGGTGTTCGACGACACAGCGTGCCACAGGCACTACCACACCTGCGAATCCGGCTCGGACACCGATAGTTACAACTTAGAGTGTTCTTTCTTTGCAGCGAATATGGCTACGGACCAGTTGAAACCAGTAGTGAAGATTTCTGGATGTTCTTCCTCGGAAGAACCAACAGGAGCACCGTCACCAACTGGATTTGGGTGACTGAGTGTGCCCTCGAGTGTTCTTTCTTGGCAGCGAACATACGGAAATCAACACAACTGGTTTTCTTTTTAAAAAATGTTTTATTTGTGTCAACCATGGTTCAAACTATGTATTAGTTTGTGTAAACCATGTTTCAAACTATGTATTAGTTTGTGTAAAATCATGTTTCAATATATAATATTTGGAACTATGTTTAAATGGAGAAGAGGAAAAAAAAACAAGTAAAAAGAAATACGTCACCCCGCTGGAGCCACCCCCAGACATAAACGTACGCGCGGATAAAAACGGTCATTTTGCTGTTCGCAGCGCGACGCAAACAGACGCTTGCAGACAATAAAATGTGTCGCGCAGCTGGAGATGCGCTAACTAGGCCTTCCTCCGCCCCAATCAAGCCGAAGAGGAATGCCCTGCGGCAGACCCACGTTCGCCTCCGGTCTGTCCGTGGGCTATGCCTGGCGGCGCCACCATCGATCAACCCGGGCAGGGCTGAAAAAACGTCCCCACTTAGGGGCTGTTTGGTTTGTGCCCGTGTGAGCCCTGCCAAATTGGGGCGTGCCAATATATTGACGCAGGTTTTTGCCGCCGCTGGTTAGCCAAGGCGTTGGCGATAAAACTGAACGCAGTGACCAAATTATTGGCGCAGATCGAAAGTTTTGGCTTCCATCCAAACGGACGCCAACGCTCTCAGTCAACTCCAAAAAATAGGTAGGGCAGCACTTGGTAGCCATCCAAACATACCCACGTTACAGTTCTAACACCTGCGTTACAGTTCTAACACATACATCGGCTTTACTTCCTAAGTACAGGGTGTACATGTCTAACTAAGTGCGATGACAGTGGAGCAGCAGCCATTGTAATCAACAACGTACAGGACTACATGAGTGACCTTCCAATCCAACACTGTTCTGATCAACGGGTAGCGTGTGGAGAACAAATAATTTATTTCCTTTCAAAAAAAGAACAAATAATTTATTTTTCTAACAACCAGGTACTCCATACTGTTCCGATCCTGTACTGTACTGTGTTCCTTGATCACAACTCACAGGTGATCTGACCCCTTCCTCTCCGTCTACAGTACAGGTTAGGCGATTTGTGAGCCCCCCCCCCCACACCCCACTCGAACCACCTCACCGCCGGTGATTCGGTGGATTCCTCGCCCTCTGGCGGCCGCTCGGCAGCGGGAGGACGGGGAATCCCCGGATCTACATGTGTATGTAGTGTAGGTTCTAGTAGACTCTAGCCGGTGGCGCCGTGGAGGTGTTCGCGGCGCCGGAGTGGCTTTTGCTGGCGGTGGTTTCCTCCTTTGCGGATGGTGCTCCGTGGAGCGCTGGCGCGGATCTGCCGTCCCCTGCGTGCTTCTAGCTCCGCGGAGCTGTGGAGTGCACCAATCCCTTGCCGGAGTCCGAGAGGCGGCGGACCCGGGTGTTTGAAGTTTCAGTTGGAGATGGTGGTGCTGAGCAAATCGATGACAATGGCGGAGCAGGGTGGAGGTTCTTCGGAACCGAGGACCGTCGACTTCCCGTCCGCAGAGGGACTCTCCCGATCCAAGGCGTATGCGATCGAGTAGCGGAGGCGCGCCGGCGAAGCGTCCTGTTCTTCGTCAACGGCGTCGAGACCCAGAAGGGCTTCTTTGTAATTTCTTCTTTTTCTGGGTTGTTCTTTATGAATCTTGCTTAATATAATCATCTGTTTCTTCAGAAAAAAATAATAACTCGATTAGTAAGGCCGTCTTTTTTTCCGAGGTTGATGCCGTCTTTTTTTATATATTTCAGGCTTACAATATAAGCATGACGAATGCGTGTTCTCATAGCAGAACTGCAGTTTTTCAGTTCAATTACTTATCATTAATTGATACTCACTCTGTTTTATTAATATAGGCTGTTTTAGATATTTTAAAATAAACTAAATGCATACCATAATAAGTAAATCTAGAACTAAAATTAGACTAGATACATGCTAAAATGGATGAATCTACAAAAAAAATCAAATATCTTATATTAATGAGCGAATGGAGTACTTCTTTTTGCTAAATTGCCCACTTCCTAACCTAACACATCCCAAAAGAAAAACGAAATGGAGGCAAAAAGCTTTGCCTCATCTATTAGTTAGAAAAAAGTGCTCAATTTTGTTAGAAAATCAGGCGGAAACCTACAACAACAGGGCTAAAACCACACAAACAACACACCAGACACCCGAGCAACATGGGCGCACCCACTCTAACCAGCACAAGAGACCATAAAATGACACAAACAAACACTCCAGACACGACACTCAACACTAGGCCAAAAAGACATGCCACGACATTGGGGGCACCCGTCAACCAACTACAGATCCAGGGTAGGCAACAATCAAGGTGGCGAGAAAATCGCAAACCTCTCTGAGGATAGCTAGGGGTCTAGACTTAGTAACCCCATCACCAATTGAAACCACCTGCCTGCCGAACTCAGACAAGAGAGAATGCAGCGTCAACAACACCCTCAACGCCATGTGCCTAACACAATGGAGAAGCCACATCCGAGATCTCATGTGAGCCGGGCCTCACTTCCTCGATGGAAGGAGGCATAAGCACACCACCACACAACTCTAGGAGCCCAATCATGATGTGCATGACTGGAGCCGTGATCGATGAGCTTGTCCTAGCACGGGGAGAGAAACATCCATGAAGGCTCGCTCCGCTTGCGTCCACTTTGCCAACATCAGGCATAACCAAAGTATCGGCTATGAGATCCTCGCCAACGCAGCTTCTACCCGTTCAAGAAATCCCCAAACTCTAGCAGCTAGCTGTGGAAGGAGTCAACAGCCTCGTGAAGAGAACAGGTGGCCTCCTAAAAGAAAAAAAGAACACCTCTAAAATGAACTGCCTATAACTAAACTTATGGCCCCTATAACTGAACTTACCGCCCCTGCACAATACTGCCTGTGCCTTGACTTCTTTAACAGCTCAACTAGTAAACAGATGGTCCATCAAACCACTAGCTACAGATCAATAGTGAATACAACTAGTACCTATGCAGAGTTCCTCCTTGCATTTTGACATTTGTGTTCAAATAGCTAAAATAGCTACTTTCCTTTCAAAAAGTAGCTGAAAATGAAACTGCCATAAAGAAGAAAGCAGGTGAAAATTAATCTATGTATGGATGCGCATGTATTACCCGCAAGGAATAACACGTTTTTGAACAAAATTAAAAGATTCAACGCGGATGCTGTTTATGATTGACGGCAAAGGTTTAGGAGGGTGCTCTGGATATAGCTTTCAGAGTGCACACCCAGCTTTATGCAGGCAGCATGTCCACTACTAGTATCATGCTTTCAGAGTACAGTAGTACCCCGCGGTTAGCTAGCCGGACCACAGCTTTTTGTTTGCTTCGCCGCGCTGCATTTGCGCGCGAGATGTGCAGACAACCTGTCTCGCACTGATCGGACGGCGCGGAGTGTGAGGATATGTTTGCCGTTTTCCATGTAATCCTACGTGTTTTATTCGGTTCAGAGGAAACACAGTGTGTGTTTCGTGCTCTGTGAAATGATTAGTTAAGCTGCATTGAGGCCGCTTCCAACAATATTAGGTAGAGGCCTGATGTGGACTTTACCATGATATATTTGTGTCTGCATGTAGTCAACAGCAACGCATCACCCGCCGGTACGAAGCAGTGGGATTTTCTTCCTTCCATCAGTACTTACTATGGTTTGATATATACATTCTATCAGGAAAATCCATCTTTTACCACGCAACGACGACACCCTTAGAAAATATCCTACGCCCTAAACAAAATATTGAACCCTAGCCCTACATGTCCGCAAAGACAAAAATATAAGCTAGTTTTGCTCCGGGGTCAAATGAGGTTACTGGCTAAGCTTTATCATTTTATGGCAAGATGGAAATGTTGTGAGCTAGCAAGGCCTATGAAGCTATAGCCTAAAAAGAGAACCTTTTTTTTATAGAACGCAACACTTTATTGATCAAAGGACATGATTACAAAGTATATGCTGGATACACTCCGGTGCTACAGAAAATCTAGCTAAACCAGAGATCGAGTTCGGAACTCTTTGCTAACACATGTTCTGATTCATTGACCTTACGAGGAACATGCAAGAAAGAACATGGATTAAAGAGAGTAGCTTCCTTCTCGATCTTGGGACAGGTTGTTGATGGGCTGCACCACGTAAAGGCAATCTGAGGCTAACATGATCCTGCTAAGAGCATCTCCACCGGGGTGCCCCATATTGTAGCCGGCAGCACACCTGTCGGCTACCTATTGGGGTCGCCCGGGGAGGTGCCGGCGAAAATTAATTAGTCTGGTTTCCATACCGGTAAATCCCCAACCAACTCCAAATAGAAAAAAGAAACTCAGAAAAAAGCATAGCTCAAGAGGATGATGGCCAAATTGGGCGACGAGAACGCGGCCAGAGGCAGTGCTGGCGAGCACCATGCCCGCGCCTCCAACGTCTTCCCACGGGTACGGCCAGCGCCACCGCCTTCTGCGACCTCGTCGGCCTCTTTCCGTTGCCCTGGTCTTCTCCAACATCGTGGTCAACGCCCCTGGATGACCCTTGACGGCCTCTCAGGTCGAGGCGTCTTGGGGTCCGGAGGAGGATCCGCACGTCGGTGTCTGGGCGGCTAGAGGAGGAGCCACACGTCGGTGATGAGGCGTCTAGGCGGCTCGAGGAAGGCCTACGCGACGGCATCGAGGCCCCGAGCGCCTCGACCGCCTTGACGGGCAACGAAATCCGGTCATGGTTGTTGCCAAAAAAAAGCTAGGGCCGAAGGAAGCTCTGCCAGGGAGGAGCAAGGGGAGGCAGAGGACGGTCGTGGCTCGCCGGCGGTGAAGGACATCGCGCGGAGAAGATGCATCGGTGGTTGGGCAAAAGTAGAGAAAAGGAGAGAGGGGAGAGAGGAGAGGGGGTGGTGGGAAGAGACATTGGAAAGTGGGCCAGGTTGGTGGGAGGGACGTGGAAATGGACTGAGTTTGGTGCCAGCGTGCCCCAGAGCATCCCTTGGTACATGGATCGTTTTGGGCTCGCCGACACTTTTATTGGACTCGAGCTGATGTAAATTTTGTATTGGGAGCGCCGGTGTAGCCACTTTCTCTCCGTAGAACCCCAATAGAGCTATTGGGCTCGCTATTGAGGCCGCCGGTGGAGATGCTCTAAAACCTTCCTCCCGAGTGAAAGAGAACATTGCGTAGTTTTGTCTCATGTACAACTGTTTTTTTAGGTGCATACGTATTTCATTAGATCAAAGACAAGTACACAACACGTACACAGAGACGCGGAACGTTCCAGAAGGACACATAGGGCCGCACACTTTGTAGAAAGAACCCCATAACAGAAAAATTACAATGAAGTCCTCGGGGAACTCTACACTAGATCCAATCCGCCGCCCGCCTCCGGCACCGCCGCAGCAAACACCAAGAGGAGGAGCGACAGAAGCCAACTCGCCTGAGGTCGACGCATCTCCATTGCCACAAATCGTCTTTGTGAACCTCAATAGTGGAGCACCATAAGTGCTCACCTTGTCGTTGGGGATCGCCGGTCGGGGCCTAGTCCCGAGCTCGTTGTCGATCTCCGCATACGAGCCACCCCGTAGACCACGTCGAGGGACGGCGTCGGATCCACCAGCCGCGGACCACAAGCCCCGCACGGACCTCGCCACCTCCAAGACCAGCGCCAGCCCCACAAGGCCAGCGGCGACAACTCCTGTACATCTTCGATCTTCCCGATGGCGCTGGAGGAGACGCCGGCGTGACGCAGACGAAGGCGAAGAACAAACTCCCCCAGTGAGATCCCCGCCAACGCCTCGACGATCTCGCCTGGGAACCCTAGATCCGCCATCAAACCTTGACGTCGGAGACACAACTCCGCGGCTCCTCAACGCCGCACAACAGCGCCGTCGAGGCAGTGGCCCGAAAAAACTTATTCGCGGCGACGGTGGAAACACCGACCGAACACCGCCCGCAAACCCTATCCTACACCTATCTACATGCCAGCCAAAGACCGCCGAGGCTTACTCCCCCACCCACCGCCGCCGGAGAGACGAGAGGAGGGGGAGAAAGCCCCTGTCTTCAGCGGCGGCGGACGGAAGGAAACGTGTGTCTCCTCTTTTCGCCTCGTAGAAGAGGAGTTGCTGAAAAAACGGATTCACTTCCCCAGCGTTTACTGACTCGATACAGCTGTTGTTTCTCCATTGTTATGTGAATCAATTTATTTTACTTTTTGATGGGTGTAATTGATATCTCTCGATATTAATATATTTTCTTTATCGAAAAAATGCATTAGATGGCCATCCACTTGATGATCTATTTACTTATTTCTTAATTATGTTTCTACCGTATTTGTGGACCTTGCATCGCATAGTCATGGGCAACCATGATATTTATATTTGTATTGGAACTCCTTCATGAGTCAATATCAGGAGAGTATAGGACTGTAAATTCTAAAAAATTGGTCGCACATGCGTCTACGGTGATGATGACTTTGTGTTGGAATTGGGGCGTAGAGGGCCGGCAAGGAACTGGCCCAAGGGGTAGCACAGACTTTAACGTAGTACTACGTCCGTTTAAAAATAAGTGTCTTAATTTTATCTAGGCACAGATGTATTTAGTAGAAAATTTCTAGCTGTATAGACACTTAATTATTTTTGTTTGAGGGAGTAGTAAACAGAAAACATCGCCCGCCATTACCAAGCACTCGGAGTTTCTTCCTTCTCTTGGTAACTACTACTATAGTTTGATATGTACATTCTATCAGAAAAATCTATTGTAGAGGTCAGGGTATTATCCTTTTTTAAAACTATTAGGAAAATCTATCTTTTACCACGCAACTCAGGAAATATCCTACATCCTAAGCAAAATATGGATGTCCGCAAAAACAAAATTATAAACTAATTTTGCTGCGGGACAAATGAGGTTAGGTCAGCGTGTGTACCACATGGCTCTTACGCAATGGGCGACCAATCAAGAATTCTATTAGTTAATCAGTATGCACTGAAAGCGAGAGAAGAATCACCACCAATTTCCACGAATTGAGATTTGCAGCCCGTCGTCTAATCCACAAGACGATGCCAAATACTCCAGATGACGAGGTTTCTTCAGTTTCAGGCAAGTCCTAATAACCCCTGAATTTGTGACCTTGCGGTTTGTCCGTTGCGAGCTGAAAACGCTCCCCTACTAGACGCGACGGCGAAGAAATATTAACTAGAGACACCTACTATAATACTACTGCGCTATATGCGATTATATATATGCTTCCCTGCCGGAAGAATCAAGGAGCCATCAACGTCCCTGATCGATGGAGTCGCAGGGGAGAGGTTGCGTACGACGAGATGCAGATGTTGATAGAAATGGCAGGGGATTCTTTGCTTTGCTTTCTGGGGAATTCTCGGTGTTTTCTGTCTCTCTACCTGGTTTGTTGCGCTTTGTGGAGATGCATGCATGCGTGATGTGCGTCCATGGTGGTCCTCCCTGCTACCTGGGTTAAACGGGGAGAGGAAGGGATGGGCGTAGATTCGGGGAGGATATATGTCTTGTCCTCGCGTAAACCAACAATGTTTTTACCGTACGCATTGGTCCATTGTATGCGTGGAAGTTAACTCCTACTCCAATTTCACTCGCATCCTTGTCTAGGGAAACCCTAGCCGTAGCTGCCCCGCTCGTCCCTCCTCCCATCCAACTCCCCGTCGCGGTGTTAGGAAGCTGGCGGGCAAAGTCGACGCTCCCGATGGACAACGGGATCACGTCTCCTTGTCCGTTCCCACGGTAGGGGGTCTCATCGTGACGGCGGCCCTAGGAGTTGGTTGCATGCAAGGCGGATGCATGGATTCCTAGACGGTCGTGGGGACGTGGTGGCTGGGCTGGCTGTGGCCCGGGGTAGCACAAATGTTGTGGTGCCCTCGTCTCTTTGGGTCTGACAGGCTAGGCGCTGCCCTATTGCCACTCCTACAACGCGGTGCGGTGGTTTGGCTGCAATCACCCGTGCCAATGGTGGTGCGGGAGTGGCAATATGGCAGCGATCCTGGTTCTTCGACAATTGCGGCCTCCATGGCCGTGTGAAAGACCTTTCAAGGCTGGCGTCCGTATGGGACGCACCCTCCATCTCTATACTAGGTTTGATCTAGCTCATCAGGTACTACGCATGGCGACTCATGTAAATACACTTGCATTGTGTCCTTGCCGAAGGTAGTGGCTCGAAGTTTAGCTTTGGAGATGAAAATCTCAAGGTTGACCTATGGTTGGACTCGTCACTGCGGCCTTTGCTTTTTAAAGGCTTAGCTTCGGAGCTGTGTATTTTTCGATTGTTTCTGTCCTTCACCATAGGGTTAGTGTTTCCTGGTGCAGTTATGTTCATGACGCATATGCCTCGGGTTTTCTTTTCAAGGTAAAAAATGCTTGGTTGCTGGATTTTTCATTATGAACAGAAAAAGGTTGAGTTGGATTTTGATAGAGAGCATGGGCCTCATTCTCCTTACAGCAAGCACAATAAGTCTTACTTAGCTGGCTATAAGGATTAACATAATATATTCTTATCTAGTTAGAGGAGAAACATGATGAGAGAGAAGAGGAGTGAGCTGTAATGCAAAAGCTAGCTCTAGCACGTGATCCTATGCACTGTGAGAGTGAAAGGTGGATCATATATTAATAAAGTAATACTCCCTCCGGTCCTAAATATAAGCCATATAATTTCTGGCACGGAAATTAAGAAACACATATTTAGGAAAAATTACACCATGTTTGGCTAGGGTTAACCGTAAGTAATTGTCGTGAGCTAATAGAGGACTTTGCATAAGATAAGTAAACCTAATCAAATCTCCAAAAATATTATCCATACAAGTAGGGCAATGCAATAAACCTTATATTCTGGAATTTTTCTCAAAAAACTATATGGCTTATATATAGGAACGGAGGGAGTACATTTTATTAACTCACTATTATATATATTAGCTTTAGATTGGCTATAAATGGAATGCCATTTGAATTATAACCAGTTGTCGACTATACTATTGAACTTGCTCTTGCCCCGGTCGGTTTAGATGAAAGGAGCGATATCATGATCATAGGAGCACTTGCACAGGTGCGTATGACTTGCATCGGATGCGGCACAACGTACATTACTTACCCTGCTCCAGGATCAGGATGGATGTAGCTTAAGCTTGTGGTGGATAAGTAAATGCAACCACCGTCGTCTCTCACGTTTTAAATTTAAACTACAATCACGACAAAAATTATCGAACAGAGAAGAAGTATACTGTATGTAACTAGTGCTTCATCAAATAACAAGTCATGCAAAGCTTAAGCCAAACGCGATGCTCGACGGATTACCAGACCGAGCTGCAAATTGCACACAGTGCCTTTCCACTTTCTCCTCACCGCGTTGCTTTCTTTCTCATCTTTTATAGAAAAGAGACCTCCACTTCCTCCATGGTTTTCATACTGAAGAGCCGTCCGGCCGTTGCAGTGCGTAGTAGGGTGCATCCTTCCCGTTCTCCTACATCACTGTAGAGCAGCGACGGCGAAGAGTTTCAGACTTTCACGAGATTCTCTCTGAAACTGAAAATCGGCCATCCATGTCACCGTCCCGCGTGGGCGACGAGAGGTCTCAAAATATTGCTCTCGCCCATTCCGTCGGGTATCGGTCGGTCCACACCCCAAATATTCGGTCACCATAAAACCTCGCGACCCCCAGGCCTAGTTGCCCCATCGCCACCAACAAACACAACGCAACAGACAACCATCGATGCCCACTTCCTCTACTCCACCCGCGCCGGCGACGCCTGCGTCCGCCGCCGCCACCCCACGCCGACGCCGGCGACGCCTCCTCCCGTCCAGCGCAAACGCCTCCTTCGCCGCCTCTCCGTCGTCCTCCCCATTCTCCTTCTTCGCGCCCTCGCCGTCGCCCTTCCACCGGTTCCTCCCCTCCCCGCTGCGCGCCTCCACCGTGCCCTTCTCGTGGGAGCACCGCCCGGGCATCCCCAAGACGCCCGCGCGGGCCCGCTCGTCCAAGACCGGCGGCAAGAAGCCGCTCCCGCTCCCGCCCTCGCTCCTCTGCAGGTCCGACGACCCCTACGATCCATCCTCCGTCGTCCCCGTCGAGTACGCCGCGCTGCCGGCCGGGCGCCTCGGGAGGGTGCGCGTCCAACGCCGCCGGAGGCAGCGCGTCGGCAACGCCCTCGCCGAGTGGTGCTCCGCGTTCAGCCTCTACCGCTCCTGCAAGCGCGCCGCCGCCTGCCTCGCCGCCAAGCTCAAGTCCGCGTGAATGAAGATAGGCCAAGATAAGTGCTGTGCGCGCCCGCGCCGCCATTGATGGTGGAATCTCGCTCTCCCAGATGCGTGCTAAGTGCATGTGCCCGCGTGCTCCTAGCAACACTAGGTACGCGCGGCCTTGCTGTAAATTAGCAAAGCTGGGTTCAGGGAGAGCATATGATTTGATTGGATCCTTTGATGTATGTGCTTCGTAGAGATTTTGGTCTCCTAATAATTCGGTGGCCATGCTGTGCTTTAGTGCACTATAATTGGATATATACAGCTTTTTTTTCTAGCATCATACCAACCAACCTTTATCAAGCTTAATTTGTGGTTGAGTTGCTCTATGTTTTGGACGTATTCTGCTGATCAAGTCTGTAAAGCCTACGTGCGTGAATTTTATGTATATATACTTAAACATATAGTTATATGCCACCCATGCATGCACATGTTCCTGTCCAAAACGACAAGGATGCCATCCTTAATTTGTGTCGACTGTCAGCTTGATTATGTGGGGGTGGGGGTGGGTGGGTGTCCCGTCTTGTTAAACTTCAATCTCTCACGATTTACCCCAACTCAAGAAATTTCGCCAGTTGATTGCTGTCTCATCTTTTCACTGCGTCATACTAAGTTCATGATCTCCGACTAAATTTATAGTGCAAGAGAACGGCACATGATTCACATAACTAGCATAGTGAGTTTTTTTTTAACAGAGCATAGTGAGTTTTTTTTTTTTAACAGAGCATAGTGTGTTTGATACATTTTTTTACAGCATCTCTAGCAGATTTCGTAAAATCATGTACCTTGAAAATGTTTTAAGGTGTACTGGAAATTGTTTTTACGATACAGTGGGAGCCACGGCGGAACAAGTACCTTAAAGTTACTCCTTTTTTCTCCTTTTTTCTCCTTTTTTCTCTCTCTCTTTCTTTTCCTCATCTTCTTCCTCAAGAATGGTTCCAACTAAAGAAATTCTGCCAATTAATTGTTCTCTTGTATTTTCATTGCGTCATGCTAAGTCCATCGTCTCGTGGTAAATTCACAGGGCAAGGAGAAGACACATAATTCAGATAACTACCATAGTGTTCCATATATACGAACGTTTTTATCGTGTTAAACTTTTGGGATCACATACCCCATATGCATAGTTATGCTATTTAGGCTGGTCATAGTGTATAGTATCATATGGTAGTATCATGCATATGATACTTGTCTATGATACTATCTCTATAGTGGATGGTATTATAGAGTAGTACTCCCTCAGTCTCAGTTTAATTAATAGGCGCACACGTAGTTTAAGACAAAGTTTGACTATTAATTTGGTCAACAAAATATAAATTATATGTCTATAAAATCTATACCATTAGATTCATATTCAAAAAAGGTTTCGAATAATATAACATTTTTAACATATATTTTAAAAATTAGTATTTAATTAACCAAAATAATGGTCAAACTAATTTTTTTAATAATGTGCGCGTATGTTAAACCGAGACGGATGAAGTATCATAATGTTCTAAATTTATTATTTTGTAGAATGCCAATACAAACATGTGCACAAGATCTATTTAGCACTAACTTTTCTCGTAACATGCGCTATGATACAATATCTACCTATGTTACTCTAATTCTATCTCTCCTCCTTAATTATATACCACATCATTATTTTTGTGGGCCTAGGATGCATGATAGTACCTAAGATACTAGCAATATGGTTAGCCTTAGTTGGCTTGCCACTGTGCTTATATATAAACAAAATGCCAAGGGGCCTTTGATCTTTCCTCTTTTTTGTATTGTCATTCTATTTTTTAAGAAAACAGCAAAATTAACTTTTGGTGTCTTTCTTAAGGATTGGGAGGATCTCACAGCACGACAACCCTCTTAGATCCCTCAAGTCTCGTGAGAAGCTCCACCATCTATACATAGGATAGATCTCACGTAGAGTATGCACTAAATTGATTGTTGTACCCCT
This sequence comes from Lolium rigidum, assembly GCF_022539505.1. NCBI lineage: Eukaryota > Viridiplantae > Streptophyta > Magnoliopsida > Poales > Poaceae > Lolium > Lolium rigidum. The sequence continues at coordinate 134,346,577 of NC_061509.1, read as the reverse complement.
TGAGGTAATGATAATCGGAAGCGGTAGAGTTCTTAACCATCAGTAGGCACGAACCTGGATAAAATCACGTCTCTCGTCTTATTCATTGTCAACAGGTTGTATGAAGAACCCTTGCCCTAGCCCCCCTCCCCCCTCCCGTCGACATATACCCTCATATATATGAAAAAGTAAATCGTGCTTTGGTAATATAGTCATAATATGTTTTTGTGGGTCATTATAAGAGGGTGCAGCAAGTTAGAGACGTGATGTTTTTCTTACCTTCGTTTTGTGCCCCATTACATTCTAATTGTTTTTTTACATAACATGCTAATTGTTTGTTTTGGCATCTAAGGTCTGAAGGATATATTTTATTCACACCTGTACAATTGTAGTGTCAGAAGGTTTAGGAGTATTATCTTGAAGAATTAGATGTTAATGTCATATTGTGCCTCCGTGGCACTTTGCACATGTACGTGGCAATCAGGAATACACCTTTCAGTTATAATGTATGCATAATGGTTGGCATGCGTACCTCTCCTCCACTTTTTTAGAGCTAGTTTCGTGTGACAAAGCACTGAAAATCCATGGACATAATTTGAATCGCCTGCTAACGCCGGTGCCCGGCCATTTTCCGTCATAAATAGTCGAAAAATTAAAATAATCTGCACTAGAGTACATGGATAGCTAACAGTCACTGGTAGAAAAAGAGGCTTCCGTCCAGCCCCATTAGTCGCGAAAGTATAGGAACCGCGACTAATGGAGTCTTTAGTCGCGGTTCGCCTCCCGAGCCGCGATCAAAGGCCTGGGCCCAGGGCGCTCGGTGGCCAGCTGGTGCACGTGAGGCGCTTTAGTCGCGGTTGGCCAGGCCAACCGCGACTAAAGGTTCCCGAAGGCCTTTAGTCGCGGTTGGCCATGCCAACCGCGACTAAAGCCCCACCCCTACATATACCGTTCAGCCCACAGCACTTAGCCATTTGGTGCCACTTCTCTTCACAAACTTCACAAGGGGGTGTAGGTTTGCTTTTGGCTCCTCTTATGCACACAAAGTGTTTGATGAAATGCCCCAAGAGCATGAAACAAACATGATATGAAGTGTCGGAGCCACACTTGAGCTTCCTCATTTATTTTTTCCTCCTCGATCGCGGTTAGCAACTTGAACCTTTCATATATATGTGTCATTGATAAAATATGCATGTGTGTAGTTCATTGTTTAATTTTCTACTGTTTGTAGCTAGTTAGTTTAACAAATGCATGATGGTTAATTATATATTTTATATTATAATAATGCAGATGAATCGGCAATGGATGTACGGTAACCGACTCTCCGACGAGTTCACTACGGGTTTGAAAGATTTCCTCGTAGTGGCTAATGCGAACAAGCAGAAGGGTTTTGTTATCTGTCCATGTGTTGACTGTAAGAATCCGAAGGGTTACTCTTCCTCAAGAGAAGTTCACCTGCACCTGCTTCGGCACGGTTTCATGCCAAGCTATAATTGTTGGACCAAGCATGGAGAAAGAGGGGTTATAATGGAAGAAGATGAAGAAGGGGATGATTTCATCGATGAAAACTATCTTGATCATTTCGGTGATACTTTCATGGAGGATGCTGAAGGTGAAGGGGAAGGTGAAGGGGAAGGTGAAGAAGAGGAATGTGATGAGCCCGCTGATGATCTTGGTCGGACCATTGCTGATGCACGGAGAAGCTGCGAAACTGAAAAGGAGAGGGAGAATTTGGATCGCATGTTAGAGGATCACAAAAAGTCGTTGTACCCCGGATGCGATAATGGTCTGAAAAAGCTGGGCTGCACACTGGATTTGCTGAAATGGAAGGCATAGGCAGGTGTAGCTGACTCGGCATTTGAAAACTTGCTGAAAATGTTGAAGAATATGTTTCCAAAGAATAACGAGTTGCCCGCCAGTACGTACGAAGCAAAGAAGGTTGTCTGCCCTCTAGGTTTAGAGGTTATGAAGATACATGCATGCATCAACGACTGCATCCTCTACCGCGGTGAATACGAGAATTTGAATGAATGTCCGGTATGCACTGCATTGCGTTATAATATCAGAGGCGATGACCCTGGTGACGATGTTGAGGGCGAGAAAACCAGGAAGAGGGTTCCCGCCAAGGTGATGTGGTATGCTCCTATAATACCACGGTTGAAACGTCTGTTCAGGAACAAAGAGCATGCCAAGTTGTTGCGATGGCACAAAGAGGACCGTAAGTCGGACGGGGAGTTGAGACACCCCGCAGATGGAACGCAATGGAGAAAGATCGACGAGAGAGTTCAAAGATTTTGCAGGCTGACGCAAGGAACATAAGATTTGGTCTAAGTACGGATGGCATGAATCCTTTTGGCGAGCGAGCTCCGGCCATAGCACACGGCCCGTGACTCTATGCATCTACAACCTTCCTCCTTGGTTGTGCATGAAGCGGAAGTTCATTATGATGCCGGTGCTCATCCAAGGTCCGAAGCAACCCGGCAACGACATCGATGTGTACCTAAGGCCATTAGTTGATGAACTTTTACAGTTGTGGGGCAGACACTGGTGTCCGTGTGTGGGATGAGCACAAAGAAGAGGAATTTGACCTACGAGCGTTGCTTTTCGTAACCGTCAACGATTGGCCTGCTCTTAGTAACCTTTCGGGACTGTCAAATAAGGGATACAATGCATGCACGCACTGCTTACATGTGACTGAAAGTGTACATTTGCCAAATTGTAAGAAGAACGTGTACCTTGGGCATCGTCGATTTCTTCCGAAAATTCATCCGAGTAAGAAAGAAAGGCAAGCATTACAACGGCAAGGCAGATCACCGGCCGAAGCCTACGGAACGCACTCGGTGCTGAGGTATTTGATATGGTCAAGGATTTGAAAGTCATCTTTGGAAAGGGTCTCGGCGGACAATCGGTTCCGAAGGGAGCCGACGGGCACGCAGCCATGTGGAAGAAGAAATCTATATTCTGGGAGCTAGAATATTGGAAAGTCCTAGATGTCCGCTCTGCAATCGACGTGATGCATGTTACGAAGAATATTTGCATGAACCTCCTAAGCTTCTTGGACGTGTATGGGAAGACAAATGATACAAAGGAAGCACGGCAGGACCAGCAACGTTTGAAAGACCCTGATGACCGGCATCCGGAATGGTTTCAAGGTCGTGCCAGCTACGCTCTGACCAAAGAAGAGAAGGTCATCTTTTTTGAATGCCCGAGCGATACGAAGGTCCCGTCAGGATTCTCGTCCAATATAAAGGGAATAATAAACATGGCGGAGAAAAAGTTCCAAAACCTGAAGTCTCACGACTGCCACGTGATTATGACGCAATTGCTTTCGATTGCTTTGAGGGGGCTCCTGCCGGAAAATGTTCGAGTAGCCATTGTGAAGCTATGTGCATTCCTCAATGCAATCTCTCAGAAGGTAATCAATCCAGAAGTTCTACCACGGTTACGAACGATGTGGTCCAATGTCTTGTCGAGTTTCGAGTTGGTGTTCCCGCCATCCTTCTTCAATATTATGACGCACCTCCTGGTTCACCTAGTCGAAGAGATTTCCATTCTCGGTCCTGTATTTCTACACAATATGTTCCCCTTCGAGAGGTTCATGGGAGTATTAAAGAAATATGTTCGTAACCGTGCTAGGCCGAGAAGGAAGCATCGCCAAGGGCTATGGAAATGAGGAGGTAATTGAGTTTTGTGTTGACTTTGTTCCCGACCTTAAGCCGATTGGTCTTCCTCGATCGCGGCACGAGGGGAGACTAAGTGGAAAAGGCACGATCGGAAGGAAATCAACGATATGTATGGACGGCCATTCTCCGACTGAAGCACACCACACGGTTCGACCAATTCCGGCTTGGTGGCTCCGTACTTTGAGAAACACAAGAATATTTTACGCTCGGACAACCCGGGGAAGCCTGAATCCTGGATTAGGAAGGCCCACATGGAGACTTTCGGCAGTTGGTTGAGAAAACATTTAATGAATGACAATGATGTTGTAGATCAGCTGTACATGTTGGCCAAGACACCATCTTCGACTATAACGACTTTCCAAGGGTACGAGATAAATGGGAATACATTTTACACGATCGCCCAAGATAAAAAGAGCACCAACCAAAACAGTGGTGTCCGCTTTGATGCGAGCAACCGAGAATGGGCAAAAGGTCACATATTATGGTTACATAGAAGAGATATGGGAACTTGACTATGGACCCTCCTTTAAGGTCCCTTTGTTCCGGTGCAAATGGTTCAAGCTAACAGGAGGTGGGGTAAAGGTGGACCAGCAATACGGAATGACAATGGTGGATTTCAACAATCTTGGTTACCTTGACGAACCATTCGTCCTAGCGAAAGATGTCACTCAGGTTTTCTATGTCAAGGACATGAGTAGCAAACCGAGGAAACGGAAAGATAAGAAAACGATCGGTACATCATGCGATGATCCAAAGCGCCACATTGTTCTTTCGGGGAAAAGAAACATCGTGGGAGTGGAGGACAAGACGGACATGTCGAGAAGATTATAATATGTTTGGTGAAATTCCGCCCTTAAAAGTGAACACCGACCCAAGCATTAAGTTAAATGATGAGGATGCTCCATGGATACGACACAATCGTAAGCAAGTGATGGCGTGTATTTCACACGTTCGTTGGGAACCCCAAGAGGAAGGTATGATGCGCACAGCAGCAAGTTTTCCCTCAGAAAGAAACCAAGGTTTATCGAACCAGGAGGAGCCAAGAAGCACGTTGAAGGTTGATGGCGGCGGGATGTAGTGCGGCGCAACACCGGGGATTCCGGCGCCAACGTGGAACCTGCACAACACAACCAAAGTACTTTGCCCCAACGAAACGAGTGAGGTTGTCAATCTCACCGGCTTGCTGTAACAAAGGATTAACTGTATTGTGTGGAAGATGATTGTTTGCGAGAGAAAACGAGTAAAAACAAGTATTGCGGCAGATTTGTATTTCGGTATTAAAAGAATGGACCGGGGTCCACGGTTCACTAGAGGTGTCTCTCCCATAAGATAAAAGCATGTTGGGTGAACAAATTACGGTCGGGCAATTGACAAATAGAGAGGGCATATCAATGCACATACATGTCATGATAAGTACGAGTGAGATTTAATTGGGCATTACGACAAAGTACATAGACCGCCATCCAAGCTGCATCTATGCCTAAAAAGTCCACCTTCGGGTTATCGTCCGAACCCCTTCCGAGTATTAAGTTGCTAAGCAACGAGACAATTGCATTAAGTATGGTGCGTAATGTAATCAACAACTACATCCTCGGACATAGCGCCAATGTTTTATCCCTAGTGGCAACAGCACAACACAACCTTAGAACTTTCTGTCACTTGTCCCGGTGTCAATGCGGGCATGAACCCACTATCGAGCATAAATACTCCCTCTTGGAGTTAAGAGCAAAAACTTGGCCAGAGCCTCTACTAATAACGGAGAGCATGCAAGATCATAAACAACACATATGTAATAACTTGATAATTAACATAACATGGTATTCTCTATCCATCGGATACCGACAAACACAACATAGAGTATTACAGATAGATGATCTTGATCATGTTAGGCGGCTCACAAGATCCAACAATGAAGCACAATGAGGAGAACACAACCATCTAGCTACTGCTATGGACCCATAGTCCAGGGGTGAACTACTCACTCATCACTCCGGAGGTGACCATGGCGGTGTAGAGTCCTCCGGGAGATGAATCCCCTCTCCCGGCGGGGTGCCGGAGGAGATCTCCGAGAATCCCCGAGATGGGATTGGCGGCGGCGGCGTCTCCGGAAGGTTTTCCGTATCGTGGTTTTTCGCCTCGGGGGTTTCGCGACGGAGGCTTTAAGTAGGCGGAAGGGCGGAGTCGGGAGGGCTGACGAGGGGCCCACACCATAGGGCGGCGCGGGCCCCTCCTTGGCCGCGCCGCCTTGTGGTGTCGCCACCTCGTGGCCCCACTTCGTATCCCTTTCGGTCTTCTGGAAGGTTTGTGGCAAAATAGGACCCTGGGTCTTGATTTCGTCCAATTCCAAGAATATTTCGTTACTAGGATTTCTGAAACCAAAAACAGCAGAAAACGACAAGCGGCACTTCGGCATCTTGTTAATAGGTTAGTTCCGGAAAATGCACGAATATGACATAAAGTGTGCATAAAACATGTAGGTATCATCAATAATATGGCATGGATCATAAGAAATTATCGATACGTCGGAGACGTATCGGCATCCCCAAGCTTAGTTACGCTCGTCCCGAGCGAGTAAAACGATAACAAAGATAATTTACGAAGTGACATGCCATCATAACCTTGATCATACTATTTGTAAACATATGTAGTGGATGCAGCGATCAAAACAATGGTAATGACATGAGTAAAGAAGTGAATCATAAAGCAAAGACTTTTCATGAATAGTACTTCAAGACAAGCATTAATAAGTCTTGCATAAGAGTTAACTCATAAAGCAATAAATCAAAGTAAAGGTATTGAAACAACACAAAGGAAGATTAAGTTTCAGCGGTTGCTTTCAACTTGTAACATGTATATCTCATGGATAATTGTCAACATAGAGTAATATAACAAGTGCAATATGCAAGTATGTAGGAATCAATGCATAGTTCACACAAGTGTTTGCTTCTTGAGGTGGAGAGAGATAGATGAACTGACTCAACATAAAAGTAAAAAGAATGGTCCTTCAAAGAGGAAAGCATCGATTGCTATATTTGTGCTAGAGCTTTTATTTTGAAAACATGAAACAATTTTGTCAACGGTAGTAATAAAGCATATGAGTTATGTAAATTATATCTTACAAGTTGCAAGCCTCATGCATAGTATACTAATAGTGCCCGCACCTTGTCCTAATTAGCTTGGACTACCGGATCTTTGCAATGCACATGTTTTAACCAAGTGTCACAATGGGGTACCTCCATGCCGCCTGTACAAAGGTCTAAGGAGAAAGCTCGCATTTTGGATTTCTCGCTTTTGATTATTCTCAACTTAGACATCCATACCGGGACAACATGGATAACAGATAATGGACTCCTCTTTAATGCATAAGCATGTGGCAACAATTATTATTCTCATATGAGATTGAGGATATATGTCCAAAACTGAAACTTCCACCATGATTCATGGCTTTAGTTAGCGGCCCAATGTTCTTCTCTAACAATATGCATGGTAGATCTCTCTTACTTCAGACAAGACGGACATGCATAGCAACTCACATGATATTCAACAAAGAATAGTTGATGGCGTCCCCAGAAGCATGGTTATCGCACAACAAGCAACTTAATAAGAGATAAAGTGCATAAGTACATATTCAATACCACAATAGTTTTTAAGCTATTTGTCCCATGAGCTATATATTGCAAAGGTTAATGATGGAATTTTAAAGGTAGCACTCAAGCAATTTACTTTGGAATGGCGGATAAATACCATGTAGTAGGTAGGTATGGTGGACACAAATGGCATAGTGGTTGGCTCAAGGATTTTGGATGCATGAGAAGTATTCCCTCTCGATACAAGGTTTAGGCTAGCAAGGTTATTTGAAACAAACACAAGGATGAACGGTGCAGCAAAACTCACATAAAAGACATATTGTAAACATTATAAGACTCTACACCGTCTTCCTTGTTGTTCAAAACTCAATACTAGATGTTATCTAGACTCTAGAGAAACCAAATATGCAAACCAAATTAGCAAGCTCTAAGTGTTTCTTCATTAATGGGTGCAAAGTATATGATGCAAGAGCTTAAACATGAGCACAACAATTGCCAAGTATCAAATTATCCAAGACATTTTAGAGTTACTACATGTAGCATTTTCCAATTCCAACCATATAACAATTTAACAAAGAAGAAACTTCGCCATGAATACTATGAGTAGAGCCTAAGGACATACTTGTCCATATGCTACAGCGGAGCGTGTCTCTCTCCCATAAAGTGAATGCTAGGATCCATTTTATTCAAACAAAACAAAAACAAAAACAAACCGACGCTCCAAGCAAAGTGCATAAGATGTGACGGAATAAAAATATAGTTTCGGGGGAGGAACCTGATAATGTTGTCGATGAAGAAGGGGATGCCTTGGGCATCCCCAAGCTTAGACGCTTGAGTCTTCTTATAATATGCAGGGGTGAACCACCGGGGCATCCCCAAGCTTAGAGCTTTCACTCTCCTTGATCATATTGCATCATACTCCTCTCTTGATCCTTGAAAACTTCCTCCACACCAAACTCGAAACAACTCATTAGAGGGTTAGTGCACAATAAAAATTAACATGTTCAGAGGTGACACAATCATTCTTAACACTTCTGGACATTGCATAAAGCTACTGGACATTAATGGATCAAAGAAATTCATCCAACATAGCAAAAGAGGCAATGTGAAATAAAAAGGCAGAATCTGTCAAAACAGAACAGTCCGTAAAGATGGATTTTATTAGGCCACCAGACTTGCTCAAATGAAAATTCCCAAATTGAATGAAAGTTGCGTACATATCTGAGGATCATGCACGTAAATTGGCTTAATTTTCTCAGCTACCTACAGGGAGGTAGACCCAGATTCGTGACAGCAAAGAAATCTGGAACTGCGCAGTAATCCAAATCTAGTACTTACTTTACTATCAAAGACTTTACTTGGCACAACAAAATATAAAACTAAGATAAGGAGAGGTTGCTACAGTATTAAACAACTTCCAAGACTCAAATATAAAACAAAAATACTGTAGTAAAAACATGGGTTGTCTCCCATAAGCGCTTTTCTTTAACGCCTTTCAGCTAGGCGCGAAAGTGTATATCAAGTAACATCGAGAGATGAAGCATCAACATCATAATTTGTTCTAATAATAGAATCATAAGGTAACTTCATTCTCTTTCTAGGGAAGTGTTCCATACCTTTCTTGAGAGGAAATTGATATTTAATATTACCTTCCTTCATATCAATAGTAGCACCAACCAATGTTGTCAGAATCGTGATTCTGGATCGGATCGGATCATCTATGGTAGGATTGCAAACCATAGGATCTAAACTTTTTGAATCGTAAAATCTTAGATTCTACTAAGCAAAACCGTTGAATCGTTTCGCTCAAAATGGGTCGTAAAGTCGTAGAATCGCATAGTTGAATCATGATTCTGACAACTATGGCACCAACGGTTCGAAGAAAAGGTCTTCCCAATATAATGGGGCAAGATGCATTGCATTCAATATCCAAGACAACAAAATCAACGGGGACAAGGTTATTGTTAACCATAATATGAACATTATCAACTTTCCCCAAAGGTTTCTTTTTAGCATTATCGGCGAGATTAACATCCGAGATAACAATTTTTCAATGGTGGCAAGTCAAGCATATCATAGACTTTTTTAGGCATAACAGAAATACTTGCACCAAGATCACATAAGGCATTACAATCAAAATCTTTGACTCTCATTTTAATGATGGGCTCCCAACCATCCTCTAGCTTTCTAGGAATAGAAGTTTCAAGTGTTAGTTTTTCTTCTCTAGCTTTTATGAGAGCATTTGTAATATGTTTTGTGAAAGCCAAGTTTACAGCGCTAGCATTGGGACTCTTAGCAAGTTTTTGTAAGAACTTTATAACTTCAGAGATGTGGCAATCATCAAAATCTAAATCATTACAATTTAAAGCAATGGGATTATCATCCCCAAGGTTGGAAAAAATTTCAGCGGTTTATCATCTGGCGGTTTCAGCGGTTTTAGCGGTTTCGAGGTAATTTTGCGCGCTTTGCACTAGGAGTAGAAACATTGCCAACACCAATTATTTTACCATTGATAGTAGGATGTGCAGCAACATATGAATCATTAGCATTGCTAGTGGTGGTAATAGTCCAAACTTTAGCTACATTTTCCTCTTTAGCTAGTTTTTCATTTTCTTCTCTATCCCACCTAGCACGGAGTTCAGCCATTAATCTTATATTCTCATTAATTCTAACTTGGATGGCATTTGCTGTAGTAACAATTTTATTTTCAATATCCCTATTAGGCATAACTTTCGATTTCAAAAGATCAACATCAGAGGTAAGACTATCAACTCTAGAAGCAAGAATATCAATTTTATTGAGCTTTTCCTCAACAGATTTGTTAAAGGCAGTTTGTGTACTAATAAATTCTTTAAGCATGGCTTCAAGTCCAGGGGGTGTATTCCTATTATTGTTGTAAGAATTCCCATAAGAATTAGCATAACCGTTACCATTATTAAAAGGATATGGCCTACAGTTATTACTAGAATTGTTCCGATAAGCATTGTTGTTGAAATTATTATTTTTAATGAAGTTTACATCAACATGTTCTTCTTGGGCAACCAATGAAGCTAATGGAACATTATTACGATCAACATTAGTCCTATCATTCGCAAGCATAGACATAATAGCATCAACCTTATCATTCAAGGAAGAGGATTCTTCAACGGAATTTACCTTCTTACCTTGTGGAGCTCTTTCCGTGTGCCATTCAGAGTAATTAATCATCATATTATCAAGAAGCTTTGTTGCTTCACCAAGAGTGATAGACATAAAGGTACCTCCAGCAGCTGAATCCAATAAATTCCGCGAAGAAAAATTTAGTCCGCATAAAAGGTTTGGATGATCATCCAAGTAGTCGATCCATGGGTTGGGCAATTTTTAACCGAGAGATTTCATTCTTTCCCAAGCTTGAGCAACATGTTCATTATCCAATTGTTTAAAATTCATTATGCTACTCCTCAAAGATATAATTTTAGCGGGGGATAATATCTACCAATAAAAGCATCCTTGCATTTAGTCCATGAATCAATACTATTCTTAGGCAGAGATAGCAACCAATCTTTAGCTCTTCCTCTTAATGAGAAAGGAAACAATTTTAGTTTTATAATGTCACCATCTACATCTTTATATTTTTGCATTTCACATAGTTCAACAAACTTATTGAGATGGGCAGCGGCATCATCGGAACTAACACCGGAAAATTGCTCTCTCATAACAAGATTCGATAAAGCGAGGTTTAATTTCAAAGAATTCTGCTGTAGTAGCAGGTGGAGCAATAGGTGTGCATAGGAAATCATTATTATTTGTGCTAGTGAAGTCACACAACTTAGTATTTTCAGGGGTAGCCATTTTAGCAGTAGTAAATAAAACAAACTAGATAAAGTAAATGCAAGTAAACTAATTTTTTTGTGTTTTTGATATAGCAAACAAGATAGTAAATAAAGTAAAACTAGCAACTAATTTTTTTTGTGTTTTTGATATAGAGTGCAGCAAACAAAGTAGTAAATAAAATAAAGCAAGACAAAAACAAAGTAAAGAGATTGAGAAGTGGAGACTCCCCTTGCAGCGTGTCTTGATCTCCCCGGCAACGGCGCCAGAAAATATGCTTGATGGCGTGTATTTCACCACGTTCGTTGGGAACCCCAAGAGGAAGGTATGATGCGCACAGCAGCAAGTTTTCCCTCAGAAAGAAACCAAGGTTTATCGAACCAGGGAGGAGCCAAGAAGCACGTTGAAGGTTGATGGCGGCGGGATGTAGTGCGGCGCAACACCAGGGATTCCGGCGCCAACGTGGAACCTGCACAACACAACCAAAGTACTTTGCCCCAACGAAACAGTGAGGTTGTCAATCTCACCGGCTTGCTTTAACAAAGGATTAAGCTGTATTGTGTGGAAGATGATTGTTTGCGAGAGAAAACGGTAAAAGCAAGTATTGCGAGCAGATTTGTATTTCGAGTATTAAAAGAATGGACCGGGGTCCACGGTTCACTAGAGGTGTCTCTCCCATAAGATAAAAGCATGTTGGGTGAACAAATTACGGTCGGGCAATTGACAAATAGAGAGGGCATAACAATGCACATACATGTCATGATAAGTACGGTGAGATTTAATTGGGCATTACGACAAAGTACATAGACCGCCATCCAAGCTGCATCTATGCCTAAAAAGTCCACCTTCGAGGTTATCGTCCGAACCCCTTCCGGTATTAAGTTGCTAAGCAACGGACAATTGCATTAAGTATGGTGCGTAATGTAATCAACAACTACATCCTCGGACATAGCGCCAATGTTTTATCCCTAGTGGCAACGACACAACACAACCTTAGAACTTTACGTCCTTTGTCCCAGGTGTCAATGCAGGCATGAACCCACTATCGAGCATAAATACTCCCTCTTGGAGTTAAGAGCAAAAACTTGGCCAGAGCCTCTACTAATAACGGAGAGCATGCAAGATCATAAACAACACATATGTAATGACTTGATAATTAACATAACATGGTATTCTCTATCCATCGGATCCCGACAAACACAACATAGAGTATTACAGATAGATGATCTTGATCATATTAGGCAGCTCACAAGATCCAACAATGAAGCACAATGAGGAGAAGACAACCATCTAGCTACTGCTATGGACCCATAGTCCAGGGTGAACTACTCACTCATCACTCTGGAGGCGACCATGGCGGTGTAGAGTCCTCCGGGAGATGAATCCCCTCTCCGGCGGGGTGCCGGAGGAGATCTCGAGAATCCCCGAGATGGGATTGGCGGCGGCGGCGTCTGCGGAAGGTTTTCCGTATCGTGGTTTTTCGCCTCGGGGGTTTCGCGACGGAGGCTTTAAGTAGGCGGAAGGGCGGAGTCGGAGGGCTGACGAGGGGCCCACACCATAGGGCGGCGCGGGCCCCTCCTTGGCCGCGCCGCCTTGTGGTGTCGCCACCTCGTGGCCCCACTTCGTATCCCTTTCGGTCTTCTGGAAGGTTCGTGGCAAAATAGGACCCTGGGTCTTGATTTCGTCCAATTCCGAGAATATTTCGTTACTAGGATTTCTAAAACCAAAAACAGCAGAAAATAGCAAGCGGCACTTCGGCATCTTGTTAATAGGTTAGTTCCAGAAAATGCACGAATATGACATAAAGTGTGCATAAAACATGTAGGTATCATCAATAATATGGCATGGATCATAAGAAATTATCGATACGTCGGAGACGTATCAGCAAGCAGGGACACAAGGGAAGAAATGATGTGTAATAATTTATTGTACCAAACTTTATTGAATGGATCATGTGAATTATATTAACCGTGATGTGTTTGGTGTCCATTTTCGAATGATTCGATTGATTCGAGAAACCACGCTGATGATACATGAAATTTGGAGTGATTTAGTCATACTCCTGCCTAGGCGTATAATATGCATACTCGTAGTCTTCATAGCCGCCGCCATTGTACTGGTAGTCGTCGCCTTCTAAGTTGCCGCCGTCGTCGTCGCTGTTGTCGTCGCTGTTGTCGGGCGGCGCTCGTGGCTCGAACTGAGGGTAGCGCAGGCGGGGGATATCGCCGACCGTGATGTAGTCCATGACGCTCTGCAGAGTCCGGCCGTACCACCATAGCCGACGGCCGGCCTCGTGGAAGTTCCCGGGGAGGCGGACCGTCCTCCTCATACACGGCGAGCGCCCTCTCACGCCGATTGATGAAGAAGGCGTCCCAAGTATGCTGGTTATCGGGATGCCAGCGAGGATTCATCCGCTGCTCCGGCGTGAGATCGAGGTAGTAGTGGTTCGTGATGGCCGCTGATGGCGTGTAACTCACACGTTCGTTGGGAACCCCAAGAGGAAGGTATGATGCGCACAGCAGCAAGTTTTCCCTCAGAAAGAAACCAAGGTTTATCGAACCAGGAGGAGCCAAGAAGCACGTTGAAGGTTGATGGCGGCGGGATGTAGTGCGGCGCAACACCGGGGATTCCGGCGCCAACGTGGAACCTGCACAACACAACCAAAGTACTTTGCCCCAACGAAACGGTGAGGTTGTCAATCTCACCGAGCTTGCTGTAACAAAGGATTAGATGTATAGTGTGGATGATGATTGTTTGCAAAGAACAGTAAAGAACAAGTATTGCAGCAGATTTGTATTTCGAGTATAAAAGAATGGACCGGGGTCCACGAGTTCACTAGAGGTGTCTATCCCATAAGATAGCATGTTGGGTGAACAAATTACGGTCGGGCAATTGACAAATAGAGAGGGCATGACAATGCACATACATGACATGATGAATATTGTGAGATTTAATTGGGCATTACGACAAAGTACATAGACCGCTATCCAGCATGCATCTATGCCTAAAAAGTCCACCTTCAGGTTATCATCAGAACCCCTTCCAGTATTAAGTTGCAAAACAACAGACAATTGCATTAAGTATGGTGCGTAATGTAATCAATAACTACATCCTCGGACATAGCATCAATGTTTTATCCCTAGTGGCAACGAGCACATCCACAACCTTAGAACTTTACATCATTGTCCCAGATTTAATGGAGGCATGAACCCACTATCGAGCATAAATACTCCCTCTTGGAGTTAAGAGCAAAAACTTGGCTAGAGCCTCTACTAATAACGGAGAGCATGCAAGATCATAAACAACACATAGGTAATAGATTGATAATCAACATAACATAGTATTCTCTATCCATCGGATCCCGACAAACACAACATATAGAATTACAGATAGATGATCTTGATCATGTTAGGCAGCTCACAAGATCCGACAATAAAGCACATGAGGAGAAGACAATGATATGTCTCCGACGTATCGATAATTTCTTATGTTCCATGCCACATTATTGATGATATCTACATGTTTTATGCATAATTTATGTCATATTTATGCGTTTTCCGGAACTAACCTATTGACGAGATGCCGAAGGGCCAGTTCTGTTTTACGCTGTTTTTGGTTTCAGAAATCCTAGTAAGGAAATATTCTCGGAATTGGACGAAATCAACGCCCAGGGTCCTATTTTTACACGAAGCTTCCAGAAGACCGAGGGGGAAAGGAAGTGGGGCACGAGGCTGATGGCGTGTATTTCACACGTTCGTTGGGCAACCCCAAGAGGAAGGTATGATGCGCACAGCAGCAAGTTTTCCCTCAGAAATAAACCAAGGTTTATCGAACCAGGAGGAGCCAAGAAGCACGTTGAAGGTTGATGGCGGCGGGATGTAGTGCGGCGCAACACCGGAGATTCCGCGCCAACGTGGAACCTGCACAACACAACCAAAGTACTTTGCCCCAACGAAACAGAGTGAGGTTGTCAATCTCACCGGCTTGCTTGTAACAAAGGATTAACCGTATTGTGTGGAAGATGATTGTTTGCGAGAGAAAATAGTAAAAACAAGTATTGCAGACAGATTTGTATTTCGAGTATTAAAAGAATGGACCGGG
>NC_061509.1:134250184-134331317 GCF_022539505.1 Lolium rigidum | reverse complement strand
CATCAAGCTATTTTCACGGCGCCGTTGCCGGGGAGGAAAGGTAAAAGGTACTCACACTCCGGATCTCGGCTACTAAGCTATTTTCGCTGTTGTAAGTACTCGAAGCTATTTCCTTTAGATCCTGCAATTACATCTTTTTGTTTCTTGTTTACACTAGTTTGGCATAATGGACAACAATGAGCTTCTTATTCTATTTCCTGATTTAAGACATGGATGGTTTGATGCGAAAATTAAAAAAACCATGGAACATATTAGTATGAACACTTTGAATACCATTGTTGCTAATGATATAGAAAATTCTAAGCTTGGGGAAGCTGGTTTTCATGATCTTTTTAGTCCCCCAAGCATTGAGGAGAAAATTTACTTTGATGATACTTTGCCTCCTATTTATGATGATTATAATGATAGTAGTCTTTTAGTACCGCCTGTTATGGAGGATAAATTTGATTATGATTACAATATGCCTCCTATATTTGATGATGAAAATAATAATGATAGCTACTTTGTTGAATTTGCTCCCACTATTACTAATAAAATTGATTATGCTTATGTTGGGAGTAGTAATAATTTTATGCATGAGACTCATGATAAGAATGCTTTATGTGATAGTTATATTGTTGAGTTTGCTCATGATGCTACTGAAAGTTATTATGAGAGAGGAAAATATGGTTGTAGAAATTTTCATGTTACTAAAACACCTCTCTTTCTGCTGAAAATCTTGAAGCTGCACTTGTTTTATCTTTCTATGCTTGTTGCATTATGCTTCATGAATTTGTTTATTTACAAGATTCCTTTTCATAGGAAGCATGTTAGACTTAAATTTGTTTTGAATTTGCCTCTTGATGCTCTCTTTTGCTTCAAATACTATCTCTTGCGAGTGCATCATTAAAAGCTACTTGAGCCCATCTTAATGGCTATAAAGAAAGCACTTCTTGGGAGATAACCCATGTGTTTATTTTGCTACAGTACCTCTATTTTATATTTGTGTCTTGGAAGTTGTTACTACTGTAGCAACCTCTCCTTATCTTAGTTTTGTGCTTTGTTGTGCCAAGTAAAGTCTTTGATAGTAAAGTGAATACTAGATTTGGATTACTGCGCAGTTCTGATTTCTTTGCTCGTCACGAATTTCGACCTGCCTCCCTGTAGGTAGCTCAGAAAATTAAGCAAATTTACGTGCGTGATCCTCAGATATGTACGCAACTTTCATTCAATTTGGGCATTTTCATTTGAGCAAGTCTGATGCCTCAATAAAATCCATCTTTACGGACTGTTCTGTTTTGACAGATTCTGCCTTTTATTTCGCATTGCCTCTTTTGCTATGTTGGATGAATTTATTTGATCCATTAATGTCCAGTAGCTTTATGCAATGTCCAGAAGTGTTAAGAATGATTGTGTCACCTCTGAACATGTTAATTTTTATTGTCCACTAACCCTCTAATGAGTTGTTTCGAGTTTGGTGTGGAGGAAGTTTTCAAGGATCAAGAGAGGAGAATGATGCAATATGATCAAGGAGAGTGAAAGCTCTAAGCTTGGGGATGCCCCGGTGGTTCACCCCTGCATATTTTAAGAAGACTCAAGCGTCTAAGCTTGGGGATGCCCAAGGCATCCCCTTCTTCATCGACAACATTATCGAGGTTCCTCCCTTGAAACTATATTTTTATTCGGCCACATCTTATGTACTTTACTTGGAGCGTCTGTGTGCTTTTGGTTTTGTTTTTGTTTGAATAAATGCTTGTGTGGGAGAGAGACACGCTCCGCTGGTTCATATGAACACATGTGTTCTTAGCTTTTATTTTTCATGGCGAAGGTTGAAACTGCTTCGTTAATTGTTATATGGTTGGAAACGGAAAATGCTACATGTAGTAATTGGTAGAATGTCTTGAATAATTTGATACTTGGCAATTGTTGTGCTCATGTTTAAGCTCTTTCATCATATACTTTGCACCCATTAATGAAGAAATACATAGAGCTTGCTAAAATTTGGTTTGCATAATTGGTCTCTCTAAAGTCTAGATAATTTCTAGTATTGAGTTTTGAACAACAAGGAAGACGGTGTAGAGTCTTATAATGTTTACAATATGTCTTTTATGTGAGTTTTGCTGCACCGGTTCATCCTTGTGTTTGTTTCAAATAAACCTTGCTAGCCTAAGCCTTGTATCGAGAGGGAATACTTCTCATGCATCCAAAATCCTTGAGCCAACCACTATGCCATTTGTGTCCACCATACCTACCTACTACATGGTATTTCTCCGCCATTCCAAAGTAAATTGCTTGAGTGCTACCTTTAAATTTCCATCATTCGCCTTTGCAATATATAGCTCATGGGACAAATATCTTAAAAACTATTGTGGTATTGAATATGTACTTATGCACTTTATCTCTTATTAAGTTGCTTGTTGTGCGATAACCATGTTCCTGGGGACGCCATCAACTCTTTGTTGAATATCATGTGAGTTGCTATGCATGTCCGTCTTGTACGAAGTAAGAGAGATCTACCACCTTAATGGTTGGAGCATGCATATTGTTAGAGAAGAACATTGGGCCGCTAACTAAAGCCATGAATCATGGTGGAAGTTTCAGTTTTGGACATATATCCTCAATCTCATATGAGAACACTAATTGTTGCCACATGCTTATGCATTAAAGAGGAGTCCATTATCTGTTGTCCATGTTGTCCCGGTATGGATGTCTAAGTTGAGAATAATCAAAAGCGAGAAATCCAAAATGCGAGCTTTCTCCTTAGACCTTTGTACAGGCGGCATGGAGGTACCCCATTGTGACACTTGGTTAAAACATGTGTATTGCGATGATCCGATAGTCCAAGCTAATTAGGAAAAGGTGCGGGCACTATTAGTATACTATGCATGAGGCTTGCAACTTGTAAGATATAATTTACATAACTCATATGCTTTATTACTACCGTTGACAAAATTGTTTCATGTTTTCAAAATAAAAGCTCTAGCACAAATATAGCAATCGATGCTTTCCTCTTTGAAGGACCTTTCTTTTACTTTTATGTTGAGTCAGTTCACCTATTTCTCTCCACCTCAAGAAGCAAACACTTGTGTGAACTGTGCATTGATTCCTACATACTTGCATATTGCACTTGTTATATTACTATATGTTGACAATTATCCATGAGATATACATGTTACAAGTTGAAAGCAACCGCTGAAACTTAATCTTCCTTTGTGTTGCTTCAATACCTTTACTTTGATTTATTGCTTTATGAGTTAACTCTTATGCAAGACTTATTGATGCTTGTCTTGAAAGTACTATTCATGAAAAGTCTTTGCTTTATGATTCAGTTGTTTACTCATGTCATTACCATTGTTTTGATCGCTGCATTCATTACATATGTTTACAATAGTATGATCAAGGTTATGATGGCATGTCACTCCAGAAATTATCTTTGTTATCGTTTACCTGCTCGGGACGAGCGAGAACTAAGCTTGGGGATGCTGATACGTCTCCGATGTATCGATAATTTCTTATGTTCCATGCCACATTATTGATGATATCTACATGTTTTATGCACATTATATGTCATATTTATGCGTTTTCCGGAACCAACCTATTGACGAGATGCCGAAGGGCCAGTTCCTGTTTTCTGCTGTTTTTGGTTCCGAAATCCTAGTAAGGAAATATTCTCGGAATCTGACGAAATCAAGGCCCAGCATCCTATTTTTCCACGAAGCTTCCAGAACACCCGAGAGTCGCCAGAGGGGGGCCACTGGGCCCCCAGACGATAGCCCGGCGCGGCCAGAGGGGGGGCCGCGCCCCCCTAGCGTGTCACCGCCTCGTTGACCTTCTGACGCCGCCTCTTCGCCTATATAAAGGTCCCTGACCTAAAACCTCGATACGGAAAAGCCACGGTACGAGAAACCTTCCCGAGCCACCGCCATCGCGAAGCCAAGATCCGGGGGACAGGAGTCTCGTTCCGGCACGCCGCCGGGACGGGGAAGTGCCCCGGAAGGCTTCTCCATCAACACCACCGCCATCTTCATCAACGCTGCTTGTCTCCCATGAGGAGGGAGTAGTTCTCCATCGAGGCTCGGGGCTGTACCGGTAGCTATGTGGTTAATCTCTCTCCTATGTACTTCAATACAATAATCTCATGAGCTGCCTTACATGATTGAGATTCATATGATGATGCTTGTAATCTAGATGTCATTATGCTAGTCAAGTGGGTTTTACTTATGTGATCTCCGGAGACTCCTTGTCCCACGTGTGTAAAGGTGACGAGTGTGTGCACCGTGTGGGTCTCTTAGGCTATATTTCACAGAATACTTATTCACTCGTTATGAATGGCATAGTGAAGTGCTTATTTATATCTCTTTATGATTGCAATGTGTTTTGTATCACAATTTATCTATGTGCTACTCTAGTGATGTTATTAAAGTAGTTTTATTCCTCCCGCACGGTGTAATGGTGACGGTGTGTGCATCCGTGTTAGTACTTGGCGTAGGCTATGATTATGATATCTTGTAGATTATGAAGTTAACTATTGCTATGATGGTATTGATGTGATCTATTCCTCCTACATAGTGTGAAGGTGACGGTGTGCATGCTATGTTAGTACTTGGTTTAGTTGTGTTGATCCGTTATGCACTCTAAGGTTATTTAAATATGAACATTGAATACTTGTGGAGCTTGTTAACTCCGGCATTGAGGGTTCGTGTAATCCTACATAGTTAGTGGTGTTCATCATCCAACAAGAGGGTGTAGAGTCTAGCATCTATCTATTTATTCTGTTATGTGATCAATGTTGAGAGTGTCCACTAGTGAAAGTATGATCCCTAGGCCTTGTTCCTAAATATCGCTATCGCTGCTTGTTTCTTGTTTCACCTGCGTTACTACTGCTGCGTTACTCATCGCTTGTTTCTTGTCCTCGGCAAAGCACTTTTCCGGTGCCGTTGCCACTGCTCATACTTATTTATACCACTCGTATTTCACTATCTCTTCGCCGAACTAGTACACCTATTAGGTGTGTTGGGGACACAAGAGACTTCTTGCTTTGTGGTTGCGGGGTTGCATGAGAGGGATATCTTTGACCTCTTCCTCCCTGAGTTCGATAAACCTTGGGTGATCCACTTAAGGGAAACTTGCTGCTGTTCTACAAACCTCTGCTCTTGGAGGCCCAACACTGTCTACAAGAATAGAAGCTCCCGTAGACATCAATGACATATAATGTGTATAAAACATGTGAGTATCATCATAAAAGTAGCATGGAACATAAGAAATTATAGATACGTTTGGGACGTATCAAGCATCCCCAAGCTTAGTTCCTACTCGCCCTCGAGTAGGTAAACGATAACAAAGATAATTTACTGAAGTGACATGCTATCATAATCTTGATCATACTATTGTAAAGCATATGAGATGAATGCAGCGATTCGAAGCAATGATGAAGATAATGAGTAAACAAATGAATCATATAGCAAATACTTTTCATGAATAATACTTTCAAGACAAGCATCAATAAGACTTGCATAAGAGTTACTCATAAAGCAATAAATTCAAAGTAAAGGCATTGAAGCAACACAAAGGAAGATATAAGTTTCAGCGGTTGCTTTCAACTTCAACATGTATATCTCATGGATAATTGTCAACACAAAGCAATATAACAAGTGCAATAGGTAAACATGTAAGAATCAATGCACACGAGTTGGTACAAGTGTTTGCTTCAGGATAGAAAGAATAGGCAAACTGACTCAACAATAAAGTAGAAGATAGGCCCTTCGCGAGAGGGAAGCATTGATTACTATATTTGTGCTAGAGCTTTTCATTTTGAAAACAAGAAACAATTTTGTCAACGGTAGTAATAAAGCATATGTGTTATGTATAAGATATCCTATAAGTTGCAAGCCTCATGCATAGTATACAAATAGTGCTCGCACCTTGTCCTAATTAGCTTGGATTAACACGGATTATCATTGCATAGCATATGTTTCAACCAAGTGTCACAAAGGGGTACCTCTATGCCTCCTGTACAAAGGTCTAAGGAGAAAGCTCGCATTGGATTTCTCGCTTTTGATTATTCTCAACTTAGACATCCATACCGGGACAACATAGACAACAGATAATGGACTCCTCTTTAATGTATAAGCATTCAACAACAATTAATATTCTCATAAGATATTGAGGATTGATTGTCCAAACTGAAACTTCCACCATGAATCATGGCTTTAGTTAGCGGCCCAATGTTCTTCTCTAACAGTATGCATACTCAAACCATATGATCATGAAAATCGCCCTTACTTCAGACAAGACGAACATGCATAGCAACTCACATGATATTCAACAAAGGTAAAAGTTGATGGCGTCCCCGAAACATGGTTACCGCTCAACAAGCAACTTATTAAGAAATAAGACACATAAGTACATATTCTTCACCACAATAGTTTTTAAGGCTATTTTCCCATGAGCTATATATTGCAAAGGCAAAGAATAGAAATTTTAAAGGTAGCACTCAAGTAATGTACTTTGGAATGGCGGGGAAATACCATGTGGTAGGTAGGTATGGTGGACACAAATGGCATGGTTATATGCTCAAGGATTTGGATGCACGAGAAGAATTCCTCTCAATACAAGGCTAGGCTAGCAAGGTTGTTTGAAGCAAACTCAAGTATAAAAGGCGCAGCAAAGCTCACATATGAACATA
Source organism: Lolium rigidum (assembly GCF_022539505.1). Lineage (NCBI taxonomy): Eukaryota > Viridiplantae > Streptophyta > Magnoliopsida > Poales > Poaceae > Lolium > Lolium rigidum. The sequence continues at coordinate 134,324,653 of NC_061509.1, read as the reverse complement.
TTGTAGCTATTATAAGACTTTACATTGTCTCCTTGTTGTTCAAACACCTCAACCAGAAAATATCTAGACTCTAGAGATCAATCATGCAAACCAAATTTTAACAAGCTCTATGTAGTTATTCATTAATGAGTACAAGGTACATGATGCAAGAGCTTAAACATGATCTATATGAGCACAACAATTGCCAAGTATCAAATTATTCAAGACATTAAACCATTTACCACATGCGGCATTTTCCGTTTCCAACCATATAACAATGAATGAAATAGTCCAACTTTCGCAATGGACATTAAAGTTAAAGCTAAGAACATATGTGTTCATACGAAACAGCGGAGTGTGTCTCTCTCCCAAACAAAGAATGCTAGGATCCGAATTTATTCAAACAAAAACAAAAACAAACAGACGCTCCAAATAAAGCACATAAGATCTGACGGAATAAAAATTTAGTTTCACTAGAGGAACCTGATAAGTTGTCGATGAAGAAGGGATGCCTTGGGCATCCCCAAGCTTAGAAGCTTGAGTTTTCTTAAAATATGCAGGGATGAACCACGGGGGCATCCCCAAGCTTTGACTTTTCACTCTTCTTGATCATATTGTATCATCCTCCTCTCTTGACCCTTGAAAACTTCCTCCACACCAAACTTAAAACAAACTCATTAGAGGGTCAGTGCATAATTCATATATTCAGAGGTGACATAATCATTCTTAGCACTTCTGGACATTGCACAAAGCTACTGAAAGTTAATGAAACAAACAAATCCATCAAACATAGCAAAACAGGCAATGCGAAATAAAAGGCAGAATCTATCAAAACAGAACAGTTCGTAAATACAAATTTTAAAGAGGCACCAGACTTGCTCAGATGAAAATGCCCAAATTGAATGAAAGTTGCGTACATATCTGAGGATCACGCACGTAAATTGGCAGATTTTTATAAATTTTCTACGAGAGACTATCTTGCTCAAATTCGTGACGACAAGAAATCTGTTTCTGCGCAGTAATCCAAATCTAGTATTGACTTTACTATCAAAGACTTTACTTGGCACAACAATGCAATAAAATAAAGATAAGGAGAGGTTGCTACAGTAGTAACAACTTCCAAGACTCAAATATAAAATAAAGGTGCAGAAGTAAAATAATGGGTTGTCTCCCATAAGCGCTTTTCTTTAACGCCTTTCAGCTAGGCGCAGAAAGTGTGTATCAAGTATTGTCAAGAGAATCATAAGGTAACTTCATTCTCTTTCTAGGGAAGTGTTCCATACCTTTCTTGAGAGGAAATTGATATTTAATATTACCTTCCTTCATATCAATGGTAGCACCAACAGTTCGAAGAAAAGGTCTTCCCAATATAATGGGACAAGATGAATTGCATTCAATATCCAAGACAACAAAATCAACGGGGACAAAGTTATTGTTAACCATAATACGAACATTATCAATCCTCCCCAAAGGTTTCTTTATAGCATTATCAGCGAGATTAACATCCTAATAACAATTTTTCAATGGTGGCAAGTCAAGCATATCATAAATTTTCTTAGGCATAACAGAAATACTTGCACCAAGATCACATAAAGCATTACAATCAAAATCATTGACCCTCATCTTAATGATGGGCTCCCAACCATCTTCCAACTTCCTAGAAATAGAGGTTTCAAGTTTTAGTTTCTCTTCTCTAGCTTTTATGAGAGCATTTGTAATATGTTTTGTAAAGGCCAAATTTATAGCACTAGCATTGGGACTTTTAGCAAGTTTTTGTAAGAACTTTATAACTTCAGAGATGTGACAATCATCAAAGTCTAAACCATTATGATCTACAGCAATGGGATCATTATCCCCAATATTTTGAAAAATTTCAGCAGTTTTATCAGTTTCAGGCAATTTTGCACGCTTTGCACTAGGAGTAGAAACATTGCCAACACCAATTATTTTACCATTGATAGTAGGAGGTGTAGCAACATGTGAAGCATTAACATTACTAGTGGTGGTAATAGTCCAAACTTTAGCTACATTATTCTCTTTAGCTAGTTCTTCCTTTTCTTCTCTTTCCCACCTAGCATGCAATTCGGCCATCAATCTAATATTCTCATTAATTCGAACTTGGATGGCATTTGCTGTAGTAACAATTTTATTATCAATATCCTCAGGTTTAGCAGCCATTTTATTAATTAAGGAGGATTGTGACGCAGACAGGTATGAGATTCGGTTTTCAGCATTTGAAATCTTAGTTTGCAAACCCGAAATCCCCATATTCAAATTTTCAAGTTGATTTCCTATATTTTTCAACAAGGTAGATTGTTCATTCATAGTTTTAGTAAACAATTGATTTTTCTCATACTGTGATTGCATAAAGCTCTTAGTGGATCTTTCAATTTCTAGCATCTTTTCCTCATATCTACCATAAGAATTACCATAACTATTACCATTAGCAGCAGGATATGGCCTATAGTTGTTACCAGAATTATTCCTATAAGCATTGTTGTTGAAATTATTACTTTTAATGAAGTTCACATCAACTTGTTCTTCTTGGGCAACCAATGAAGCTAAAGGAACATTATTAGGATCAACATTAGGTCTACCATTCACAATCATAGACATAATAGCATCAATCTTATCACTCAAGGAGGAGGTTTCTTCAACAGAATTTACCTTCTTACCTTGTGGAGCTCTTTCCGTGTGCCATTCAGAGTAATTTATCATCATATCATCGGGAAGCTTTGTTGCCGCCCCCAAAGTGATGGACATAAAGGTACCTCCAGTGAGCTGAATCCAATAGGTTCCGCGAAGAAAAATTCAATCATGCATAAAAGGTTTGGATGATCATCCAAGTAGTCAGTCCATGGGTTGGGCAATTCTTTACCAAAGATTTCATTATCTCCCATGCTTGAGCAACATGTTCATTATCTAATTGCTTAAAATTCATTATGCTACTTCTCAAAGATATAATTTTAGCGGGAGGATAATATCTACCAATAAAAGCATCCTTACATTTAGTCCATGAATCAATACTATTTCTAGGCAGAGATAGCAACCAATCTTTAGCTCTTCCTCTTAAAGAGAAAGGAAACAATTTTAATTTTATAATGTCACCATCTACATCCTTATACTTTTTCATCTCACATAGTTCAACAAAATTATTAAGATGGGCAGCAGCATCATCAGAACTAACACCTGAAAATTGCTCTCTCATAACAAGATTCAGTAAAGCAGGTTTAATTTCAAAGAATTCTGCTGTAGTAGGAGGTGGAGCAATAGGTGTGCATAGGAAATCATTATTATTTGTGCTAGTGAAGTCACACAACTTAGTATTCTCAACAGTACCCATTTTAGCAGTAGTAAATAAAGCAAACTAAATAAAGTAAATGTAAGTAACTAATTTTTTTGTGTTTTTGATATAGAGAACAAGACAGTAAATAAAGTAAAACTAGCAACTAATTTTTTTGTGTTTTTGATATAGGAGCAAACAAAGCAGTAAATAAAGTAAAACAAAGCAAGACAAAAACAAAGTAAAGAGATTGGAAGTGGGAGACTCCCCTTGCGGCGTGTCTTGATCTCCCGAGCAACGGTGCCGGAAAACGGTCTTGATGCGCGTAGATGACACGTCCGTTGGGAACCCCAAGAGGAAGGTGTGATGAGCACGGCGGCAAGTTTTCCCTCGATAAGAAACCAAGGTTTATCGAACCGGTAGGAGTCAAGAAGCACGTTGAAGGTTGTTGGTGGCGGAGTGTAGTGCGGCGCAACACCGGGGATTCCGGCGCCAACGTGGAACTGCACAACACAATCACGAGTTCTTTGCCCCAACGTAACGGTGAGGTTGTCAATCTCACCGGCTTGCTGTAAACAAAGGATTAGATGTATAGTGTGGATGATGATGATTGTTTGCGAAGAATAGTAAAGAACAATTGCGGTAGATTGTATTTCGGATGTAAAGAATAGGACCGGGGTCCACGGTTCACTAGTGGTGTCTCTCCCATAAGATAAGCAGATGTTGGGTGAACAAATTACGGTTGGGCAATTGACAAATAAAGAAGGCATAACAATGCACATACATATATCATGATGAGTACTATGAGATTTAATCGGGGCATTACGACAAAGTACATAGACCGCTATCCGGCATGCATCTATGCCTAAAAAGTCCACTTTCGAGGTTATCATCCGAACCCCCTCCGAGTATTAAGTTGTAAACAACGAGACAATTGCATTAAGTATGGTGCGTAATGTAATCAACACAAATATCCTTAGACAAAGCATCGATGTTTTATCCCTAGTGGCAACGACACATCCACAACCTTAGAACTTTACGTCACTCGTCCCAGATTTAATGGAGGCATGAACCCACTATCGAGCATAAATACCCCCTCTTGGAGTCACAAGTATCAACTTGGCCAGAGCCTCTACTAGCAACGGAGAGCATGCAAGAACATAAATAACATACATGATAGATTGATAATCAACTTGACATAGTATTCAATATTCATCGGATCCCAACAAACACAACATGAAGGATTACAAATAGATGATCTTGATCATGATAGGCAGCTCACAAGATCTAACATGATAGCACAATGAGGAGAAGACAACCATCTAGCTACTGCTATGGACCCATAGTCCGAGGGTGGACTACTCACACATCGATCCGGAGGCGATCATGGCGATGAAGAGACCTCGGGAGATAATTCCCCTCTCCGGCAGGGTGCCGGAGGCGATCTCTCGAATCCCCGAGATGGGATTGGCGGCGGCGGCGTCTGTGGAAGGTTTTCCGTATCGTGGCTCTCGGTACTGGGGGGTTTCGCGACGAAGACTTTAAGTAGGCGGAAGGGCAGGTCAGGAGGCGTCACGGGGGCCCCACACAACAGGGCCGCGCGGGCCACCTGTTGGCCGCGCCGCCCTACTGTGGCAGCGCCCCGTGGCCCCACTTCGTCTCCTCTCCGGTCTTCTGGAAGCTTCGTGCAAAAATAGGACCCTGGGCGTTGATTTCGTCCAATTCCGAGAATATTTCCTTACTAGGATTTCTGAAACCAAAAACAGCAGAAAACAGCAACTAGCTCTTTGGCATCTCGTCAATAGGTTACTGCCGGAAAATGCATAATAATGACATATAATGTGTATAAAACATGTGAGTATCATCATAAAAGTAGCATGGAACATAAGAAATTATAGATACGTTTGGGACGTATCACCGGTACTTACCCGGTACTTCGGGCGGTAGTACCGTTCTGGGGTTTCGTCAGATAACTGCCCCAGAGCGGTAGTACCGCCTGAGAAGCGGTAGTACCGTCCTCCAAACTCAAAAACACTCAGATTTTGGTGTAGACTTGTGCTTTTAGACTGAGTTGGCTCAAGAGATAGATGATGGCTTAGGATTAGATGACGGAACTGTTAAGGTACTACCCAACCAAGCTTGCAAGAATCAATGCAAGAAAAGCCAAGCTTGGGTGAATCTCCCATGAAGAAACAAAGAGAAAAGAAGAAACGAAAATCAACAACAAAAGGAGAAAAGAAAAACAAAAAGAACAAAAAAACTCCTCAAAGAGGAGGTTGGTGGCCAAAGCCACCGTGTAAGAGTTTGGTAGTGTGAAGTCGCGTAGAAACCTAGGACTCATGACTACCACTCAACATGAAGCTCATAGTCACTAGATTGACAAATAGCATATGCTTTGGGTTTCTTTGTGCATCATGGGGGGAGGGATAGCTCAATAAATTTAAACCGCACTCCCCCTATGTTAAAGCGTGCTTTACATCTAGACATATGACACAAGAGTGGTATAAGTACCCACTTTTGACACAATGTCCGGATGAGAAGCACAAAGGTAGAGAAGCAAACCTTTACGACTATCGGTAGAGAGTGAGACCATTGTCTTGTTGGACTCATTTGGGAAGAATTTAGACTTGGGGTTGCTATACCGTTGGACCCCCTCATATCTTGCTCTTGAGTATGTCTTGTACTTTGCTTGAATTATGAAAGAGTCTTGACGCATTAGCACCCCGGCGAGAATGGACCAAAGGATAGATTCTTGTGAGGTCCCTTGATCTTCATCATGATTTGAGTCCTCGCCATGACTCCATTGTTGTTGATGTCGAACTTGAGGTTGTGGAAGAGATGATCTAGCACTTGGTTGTCTAATGGAAGAGACTTGGCCTTGTGGTGTAGATGGCTCCACATAGGTGGAACTTCGTCCTTCCCCGGCACACATAGAAGGTAGCTTTTGAGATCGGAAAGTGCCAACCCCCATCCTTCCTATGGTAACCGGGGGAATTGCATCTCCTTTCTCACAAGAAGCACTTCGCCTCCTCCAAAGAACTATCATATCCATCGAAAGGTCTCATTACTCAATACCCCAACCCACACAATAGACTCATACTCCATCATCACGTTTGAGTGTCTTCTTAGGTTTGTTTCTCACTTCCGGCAACCCCATGATGTTAGGGTAAGAGTATGGCTAGGAGTATATAGTGGATTCCTTCTTTGCCAATGAAGAAATCCAAGATCTTGAGCACAAACTCTATTCCATTGTTGCTTCTTCTTGGAAGGACTTTGTCATAGAAATTGTATTGAAATTGTTTGAGAGAATTCATCATGGTTCATTTCCTTCAACACAATTCCTATAAAACAAAATCTCTACAGAAAGAAGCAAATTCCATTAGTCCTAGGCCGTGGCCTCTTGAAGAGACTAGCTCCACAAGAGGACCACTAAATGTTCATAATAGTAGGTACAAAGACCCAAGAGTGTAGAGCAATGAACAAAGAGTACATATGTAAGAGTCTTAACAGGGTAGGACTTGATCACCACCTTGTCAAGGCTCCAATACCTTTAAGCTTGTTCGTGTTGTCGTCATGAGAAAGATAAAGATGAGTGACTTGATGAAGACAATGAATTCCTTGCTTCCGGACATAATACTTGTGGCTTCAAGATTAACCACCCAATAAGCATCTCCGAAAGCAAGGCTCTTCATGGATCAAGAGTTAGAAATAGGAGCCCAATTTTCAATGGGCCCTATCTTCACATTCTTCTTTTCATTGATCCTTCTTCTTCTCTCGATCTTCTTTGGCATGATTGCCACTTCTCCTTCATTGCATAAGTCCTCATAGGCGTCGATGACTCCTTCCAAGAATTGGATTTGTACTTGAAGACTCTCAATCTCGGACTTCAAGTGGTTAGATTCATCTTCATGTTCCGATAGAGCTTCCTCAAGAAGAGAATTTCTTCTCAAGAGGGAATGCTTGTGTCTCTCTAAGGTGGCAATGTCGTCCTCATGATTGCGACAAATGTAATCCTTGCTTGAGCGTTTGTATTCTTCTATGGCTTCATCTTGCATAAGCTTGATCACCATAAGTTTGTCCTTGCTTCTCTTAAGATAGGCAATTTCATCCTCATGGTTACAACAAGTGACATTTTCTTTGCTCAAACGGATCCACTCCAACAAGGATTCATTTTGCCTCTCATTCACTTCAACTAGCTTGGCCTTATGTTTCTTTAGAGTGGCAATCTCTTCTTCATGATCACAACATTGCACCTTCTCTTTACTCAAGCGATAGTATTCATCCAAGACCTCCTCTTGAGTTGAGATGACTTCCAAGAATTTTGCATTGTGTCTTCTCAAGAAGCAAACTTCATCACGGAGCTTGTCACAACATGAATTATGACCTTCATCTTCTTTCTTCTTGGCAAAGGTTGCAACATCCTCAATTGACCATTCATGATTTTCTTCAAGATAATCCTTCTTTGCCTTGAGCTTGTCCAACCAACCAAGAGCATAATCTCGGTCCTTGATGAGTTGGGAGATGAGAGAATTGTTGAAGTCTTCAAGAATAAGAGCACTAGCTTCAAGAGTCATACACATGCACACTTCTTCCTCATAAGCTTGGGTGAGAGAGATAAGCTCTAATTCCTTCTTCTTTTCAAGCCCTTCATTTCCACCCTATGGTCTTCATTTCCAAGCATGTTAGTTCTAAGCTTCTCGGTGGAGGAGATCTTGGTGACGTCGTTGTTGAGGGATAGCTTGGAGAGCCCTTTGGGGAAAAATCTAAACCCGCTCCTGCGAACGAGCATTCCATCATTTTCGTCCCTTCTCTCATAGATACAATCCGCAACAAGGTGCCGTTTGTCACCACAATTGTAGCAAGACAACCTTTTCCTTCTCTCATAGATACACTCCGCAACAAGGTGCCTTGTGTCGCCACAATTGTAGCAAGATGGTGTTGATCTTCGTCTTTTGTTTCCATTCCAAACACTCTTGACGGCGAGAGCCATGTGTTCATAATATTCGGCCTTGAGATCATCCGGACTCCACTCAATGATATTCACATTGCTTTCACTAGCTTCATAGTCCCTCATCTTCAATGCAAGGTTGAGCTTGTGGGTATTGTGCGTGTGAGCAACACGGTCTTCCGCATTCTTCTTAGATATGGCCATGTTGTTCACTTCATTAAAATAAGAGCCATTGATGTTCCCATGTCCGAGAAAGAGCGTGTCAAGTTCGTCCCAAGCTTCCTTGGCGGTCTTGAGCGAGCGGATATGAGCGCGTCCCTTGGGAGTAATGGCCAAGTGAATCATGTTGATCGCGATGGCGTTGAGTTGGTCGTCCACCACTTCCCTTTTTGTCAAGTTCAATGGGTCTTGTGGTGAATATCCCTCTTCAATGACACGCCAAAGCTCGGTAGAAGCACTGTGCACATAGGAACGCATTAAGAATTTCCAATCACCAAAGCTATTAGATTCAAGTAGTGGTGGTGAACCATGAGGCAAAATGAAAGGCATGGGTATTGGGACATTTACGGCATAATCACTTGGTGGAAACACCGCATGAAAATTTCTTAAATGTCCCGCAACCGGAGATTCATCCTTCCCTTTTGATGAAGTGTCAACGTCCTCAAGATCCTTTTCCCGAGGTGGATTTGTTGATCGCTCAACAATTCCAACACAAGGAAAAGAGTTAACTTGTAGTGGGGAAACATCGACACCTCTCTTAGTATCTATGGTGGGGTTTGATTTTGGAGTAATCAATTCCATCATCATAGCCTTCAATTGAGATACAATGGATGACTCCAATTTCTTGAGGTCATCCAAAGTAGCCAGAGTATTATCGGCACTTGATGATGGAGATGATTGCTCACAGGGAAGGACTCCATTCACAAGCACCTCTTGTTCGGCCATTTCTTAGGCGGTAAAGCCCGAGCAAGAAAACCTTGCTCTGATACCACTTGAATGGATCGTAACGAACAAGAGGGGGGGGGGGGTGAATGGCGCTACGACAAGTTTTAGCCTTTTTCAATTTTTAGTGCAACGGAAGGTAAAGGTGATAGCTTTAGCGATGGTGGTGATCCTACAATGATCCTAGACAAGCACAACAAGCAAAGGAATCACACAAGATAATAAGAGTAAGGAGCGGGACAACCGGAGGGCGCGGAGACGAGGCGAGGTTTGTTTCCCGCAGTTCCTTCCACAATAGGAAGTACGTCTGCGTTGAGGAGGTGCTAGTCTCACACAAGAGACTAGACGGCCACACCACGAAGGAAGGCCTCACCTTCTTCCTCGAGAGAGCTCCACGAAGGTGCTCCCCTTCTCCACTAAGGCACCGGTCGAGGCGGTGATTCCTTCACAAGGTTGGGGCGAGCTCCACACCACAAGGAGGCTCCCAACAACCCATGGGGCTAGTACAACACCAAGCTAGCCTCCATGGATGCACTTTCTCCAATGTCCCACAATAGGAACCCTACCACCAAGATCCACTAAGGACTACCACGAATTGGTGAAATTTCTCTCGGTAGAACGATAGATCGGGGTCTCCTCCACCACTCCTCAAAGTATGAGCAAGATTGATTGGGTAGGGAGGGAGATCCCCTCACTTTGAGCTCAGCAACAATGGAGGAGAGAGAGAGAAGAGCTAAAATCGGGCTGGGGAAGAAGGGGCCTTTATATAGGTCCCTCCAAATCCAACTGTTATGTGCTGTTTTTGCCTAAGCGGTACTACCGCTTCTGGGAAGCGGTACTACCAGAATTTGACCGGATCAGAGGTGGGCCGTGATTGGAGATGGGCTTGAAGAATATATATAGAAGAAATACATGAATCGGCCTTGTGTACCAAGTTTGGGCTAATTGCCCGTGTATCTGTACCATAGTAGGATACTTGTCGGTTAGAAGTTAGAGTTTAACCCGTGCACGGTTAGGTGCACGCCTGAATTAGAAAGTCCCCGGACTATAAATATGTATCTAGGGTTTATGAAATAAACAACAACCAACGTTCACCACAAACCAATCTCGGCGCATCGCCAACTCCCCCATCTCGAGGGTTTCTTCGGGTAAGCACCATGCTGCCTAGATCGCATCTTGCGATCTAGGCGGCACTACGTTTATTCGTCTTCCATGCGTTGCTCGTACTGAAGCCTTTTTGATGGCGAGCAACGTAGTTATCATAGATGTTTTAGGGTTAGCATTGTTCTTCGTATCATATGCTATCGTCGTGCAACCCTTAGGCATCTAGCCGCCCTTACGCCTGTCACGGGTGTAAGGGCGGCACACCGCTTGATCATTGTTTAGTACATCCGATCCGTTATGATTGCTCATTGTTCTTCAAGGATTAGTTTAATATCTGCATTGTTAGGCCTTACAAAGGGTTGGAGGATCCAGCGGCGTGTAGGGTGTCGTTTGCTAGCCCTAGACAGGACGTTCCGAGGATCAACCTCGTGTTGGTTTTTAGGCCCTGTCTAGGATCGGCTTACGATCACGCATGCGCGAGCGCGAGGCCCAATCACGAGTAGGATGTTCCGATTGTGCGGTGAAAACCCCGGATCGTAGTAGGTCGCTTTAGCTTTATCTTGATCAAGCGGGACCACCATCCGATCGTACACCTCGTACGTATCATGGGTGGATCGGCTCTTTGAGCCGATTCACGGGACAACCGAGAGCCGATCGAGGCTCGTATTTAATGTTTACGTGTATGCCATGTAGGAAACTAAGCGAGGCATCATCCAACACCTTCACGACCGGGTATAGGTCGGGTGGCACGCCCTGCGACAACATCGAACGTGTGTGCAGAAGGCTTTGCGGGCCGTCGCTCGGAGGGACCGGGGCCAGCCGCGGTCCCGGGAGATTCCCGGCTCTACGGTGTTGCCCGTCGCTGCCCGCCGGTGGGTTTCGACCGCAACACATTCGCGGCACGCCGGTGGGACCATCTTCGACATCCACCGCATCGCCATCTACATCCGAGATGGCGGAAGGCACTCCGGTCAAGTACGAGGATCGGACGAGGAGCTCAAGAAGAAGCATGACGAGATCAAAGCGAGTCCTCGAAGCCGACCTCATCGGCTCTTTCCACGGAACCCGCTCCCATGGCATCGAGGTGGAAAGGGTTCTCACTGAAGCGCGCTCGATGGAGTGGACATGTCCTCCCCGTCGGAAGAACGCACCGGGTCGGCTGCGTCGGGAGATCAACTTCATGGTGGCTCATTCGGCTGCACCGCCATTACCGAGAGCCTGGTGAACACTTTGGAGCGTGTCGCTCGCGCGTGATCCGGGAAATCATGAGCCATCAATATTCTCCGTCGGGACCAGCTCGGGGACTTACCAAGGAGAGATGCCACTCCGGTCCCGTCCGCCGCTGCCGTTCGCGTTAGCGAGCACCGGAAGTGCCGAATTCATCGGCATACGTCGTCTACAAGATTGGTGGTGACCCTAGTGACTACCAATTCTTACATGAGGCGCCCAAGGAGATCCCCCACGGATACACGTGCGCATACGTGCCGGACTGCGATGGCTGGGCACTCTCGAACCGAGGCACAACGGCGGGGACTTCGGAACGGCGGGAGGAACGTCGGGAACAGATCTTGAGAAACGAGACGTGGCTAGCTAAGTACGCCACTCCGACAAACCTCGAGAGCTCAGCTCCTGCGAGTTGGCTCGGAAGCTCGGAAAAGCAAGCATGGCTGGCTAAGTATGCCACCCCGGCGAATCTTCGGGGTTCGACGCCTTCGGCTCATCACCGCGGATCAGATTTGTACAATTCGAAAGACCGGTTCGGCATGATGCCGAAAAGGAGGACAATCGGCTATACCAAGCCGTACCCCAACGAGTACGAATTGATCCCGCTACCACCCAAATATCGGCTCCACGACTTCACAAAGTTTAGTGGATCGGATGGTTCCGGCTCCATCGAGCATGTGAGCCGATATTTGGCACAGGCTGGGCACGATCTCGGCATCAGACGAGCTGCGTGTGAGGTTCTTCGCACAGTCCCTCACAGGATCGGCTTTCGGATGGTACACATCGCTGCCACCAAACTCGATCCGGACTTGAAAGCAGTTGGAAGAGCAGTTCCACATACAATATCACTCAGAGGCTTCCGAGGCTGGCATTGCCGATCTATCACAAGTACGACAGAAGCGCGGGGAAACAGTGGCAGAATACGTCCAGCGCTTCAGGACCGTCAGGAACCGATGCTATTCGGTTCATGTAAGTGAAAAAGAAGCGATCGAGTTGGCGGTGGTGGGTCTCTCATCATCGATCAAGGACGTGGCCTCCCAAGCGGACTACCCTTCACCGGCGCACATGGTGCGGAAGCGCGTCGGCATATGAACGGCGCCACCCGGATGTTTACCGGGATAAATTCAAGCGCGCGGTGGTCCTGGTTGAGCCGGATGAAGATGAAGGTCGCTGCGGGAGATCAAGGAGGTAGCGGTGGCTGAATGGACTCGGGGGCAAGCCCCGTGTCCTGTAAGTGGGTTAAGCCACAAGGTCCTCCAAAAGGGTTTGACTTCGACGTGACCAAAGCTGAGCAGATTTTCGACCTTTTACTCAAGGAGAAGCAGCTAAAGTTACCCGAAGGCCACAAGATCCCCACGGTGCAAGAGCTGAACGGTGGAGTATACTTACCATGGAGGGTGCCAGCCAGATTTCTCGTGCAATATCAACATGGTAGGACCTGGGCACCACTCTGGTAAGGACGGAGATGAGGGCAGCTGCTCTCACAACAAGGACACAGAGGAAGCCGCTCCACGCGACCGGCTTCGCCACGATGGCAAGCGCTACATCACGAGAGGGAGAAGTGAGGAACGTAAGATATCAGCGACCTCTCTCTGATCACCTCCTCAACAAGTATGTGGGTCAATACGACCAACGCCGGCGATACAACGACGATGATGAAAAAGATCGTCTGGCTAGAGACGACAGGAGACGTCGTCGGCACGATCGCGACGAGGAGCGATATGAGCGCCACGCCAAGGAAAAGTCGAGAGAGCAAGACGACGAGGATAGGCACTGGGACTGCCCCTTCTTCGGACACTCGCTGGGATTCGGGAATGAGCCGATTGCCCACAATCGGCAATTGCCCGGAATGTAAACAAAAGAAGAAGGATGCGGCTAACGTGTCCGTGTTCAAACGTCTAGGGCCTCTCCCGCCTCGGAACAAGCATGCTCGAGTCCGCTCGGGTGGAAGATCTCGAGGAACTAGAGGATGATGATGAAGAAGAAGACAAGTATCATCGGCCAAGGTGGTGCCCCGATGGGCTCGGCCGTTCCCAAAAGCGAAGGGTTCAACGACTACGTGGGTTGGAGGAAGCCGAAAGGTTATACTGCACACGTTGAGGAAGGCGCGGCCCGATCTAGCCGCTAAAATTCAGCCGAACCTCGGACGAAGAAGGTCGGCCACAAAGGAAAGAGTGGCGCCCCGGACAAAAGAAAGCCGATGATGAGACATCGGGCGGCACAAACATGGTCTTCATCCTTCCAACGGAGTTTAGCGCTCCGAGATTAGACGAAGCACCCGTGGCACAACTTGATTGCGGCCCACGGCTGGTCATCTTTGAGAAGCCACGAGAGAGAAGCTACGAGGCATCCGAAGGCCCCGTACTTGCGAGGTTACATCAATGGGCAGCCTGTCAACAAGATGTTGGTGGAGGCCGGAGCGGCGGTTAACATTATGCCATACTCCATGCTACGTCGGTTGGGACGCTCCAGCTCGGATCCGATCAAGACCAATGTGACACCGAGCGATTTCAACGGCCAAGCATCCGACGCACAAGGTGTTACGAACGTGGATCGACCGTAGGAAGGAAAAGCTGTCCCTACGACGTTCTTTATTGTCGACAGCAAGAGCTCCTATGCCGTCTTACTAGGGAGAGATTGGATCCACGCCAACTGTTGCATCCCATCCACGATGCACCAATGCCTAATACAGTGGGATGGAGATGAAGTAGAAGTCGTCCACGTAGATGATTCAGCCGAGATTTCAACGGCTGGCATGAACGTTTGGGAGACATCAGGCCAAGAGCCACTCTCGGGCATCAATTTGGACAAGCTGCGAGCGCATCGACGTGACAAAGGACGGGGTTAGGCTGGTTTTATCCACCGGCTCGACTGTGTAACAAAAGCAACATCAATGGACAAACGTGGCGATGCCGATCCGGGTGATCGGCCCCAAGGATTTATGGAGGAACATTGCAAAACCTTCATCGAGCAAGCAACATGGAGGCCGATTCCGAGCAATCGGCCAAAATTATCCTCACCATACATTACGCACGGGTTCAGCATTTGATCCAACAGGGAATACCTGAAGAGCCGATACCCTCAATTACTTGAAAGAATCGGCTCGGGGGGCACCTAATCGGATGAACATGTGCGATACATGTGTAGTGAAACATTGGGGGCCGATAGAAAAATCGGCCCGTAAAAAAAAAATTCGCACGATATGCAAGGAACAAAGCCGATGCATAGCCATCGACTCTAGCACAATTACACAGGATCTACCCGCTGCGTGTTCAAGGCACGAATGGCCTTCCAACCCTTTTCTTCAAGAACCTCCGACAAGGCAATGCTGTCAGAGGAGTTTTGGCGTACAAGGCAGCCTCTTGCTCATTAAGCCGTTGGTGATTATCTGCAACATCAGCTTTCAACGGAAGGAAAGTGATCGGCTCTGGCTGGCCCTGCATGGTAGCTCTCTCAGACATAATCGAGCTCAGGTCTATTTGTCTGGATTACGGGTCCTCATCACTGTTTTCACCTCGACTGAGGCTCGGGGGGCAACTGGCCTGGTAGATGCTCTGTTTTAAAAGCCGATTGGAGAGTCATCGGCTGGTCCCGCAACGCAATTCCTCTTTAAGGCGGCGAGTTCTTGCAAAAGAGGGATCCATCGTCACCGATAGAGGGTTGGCTCTGGGCTATCTGGTTGCTGTAAAGGAACAGAGCAAGTGATATCTGTTCTGCAGAAGTCTCGGCTTCAACGACAGGTTGTTTCAGCAGCGGTTTTAGGACTCTTTTGAAGGCGTTGGTCTGCCTCATTGTCCACCAGAGCTCAAAGTCATCGGTCAAGGATAGATCGTGAAGGATTGATACGTTAACATCGGCTTTTGAGCATTGACCAAGTTCACGATCACTTCGACGTCAAAGAGATGAAGAACGGATTATGAGAGACCGATGCGTTGCCATCGGCTCATTGAGCATTGGCTAAGCGATGATTGGCAGAATCAGTATGAGGGGAAATCGGCTAAATTGGCATAAAAAGGAATCGACAAAATCAAATTGGAGAAATTCTTCATTGATAAACAAGGTTTCTTACAAAGAAAGAGCCGATTGCTCAAGGGAGGAAGAACAAAAGAAGGGTCTGTTGACCAAACTGCTACTACTAGACCTTAACTAGTAGATCCTATCTACGGGCCGTCACTGCCCTCGTCGTCGTCCTCGGAGCTCTCATCGGCACTACTGCCGATGGGCTCCTCGTCGTCGCTCCCGTAGCCCTCTACGGGAGCTTCATCCTCCTCTTCATCGTCGCTGTCGTCGTCGTCCCACCACATGCGGAGGCGTTTCGGCTGGCGGGTAGCCCTCGAGGCGGTCGTCGTCGTCTTCCTCCTCCTCTTCTTCGGAGGAGGGGCAGCCGTCCCGGGGAACGAGGTCATCCTCGCTTTCCGATTCCGAGTTCCCCATCGGCGAGGAGCTCGGAGATCTTCATCCCCGCTGGTCAAGGACTGGTCGTCCTCGGACCAGATGGAGGAGGCGTGGTCTTCCTGGTCCCATTCTTCTGGTGCGCGTATGTCCTCCGGCGTCTCGCGGGAGGAGGAAGACCCATAGGAAAGACCGGAAGAGGAAGAGGAGGAAGAAGACATGGTGGCGCAGGAGGGTTTTTTGGGTGCTAATGCAAAGGGGATGAAGAAGCGAACTGTTTAGAACGGTTAAATAAAGGGGATATGAGGGAGATTCAATGCCACGAGCGGTTCGAGGAAGTTGTGCCCAACAGAAAAATTTCGCAGGCCACGCGGAGAAGTAGAAGAGGCAAGGCATCGTAATGAAGGATACTGCGGCAGTTTTGCTCTGCCACGACATGACCCGACGAAGGAAAAGCGTAATGATTTTGGAAATGTCATTTCCAAAACCAGGGGGGCATGTGTTATCACCAGAATTTGACCGGATCAGAGGTGGGCCGTGATTGGAGATGGGCTTGAAGAATATATATAGAAGAAATACATGAATCGGCCTTGTGTACCAAGTTTGGGATAATTGCTCGTGTATCCGTACCATAGTAGGATACGTGTCGGTTAGAAGTTAGAGTTTAACCCGTGCACGGTTAGGTGCACGCCTGAATTAGAAAGTCCCCGGACTATAAATATGTATCTAGGGTTTATGAAATAAACAACAACCAACGTTCACCACAAACCAATCTCGGCGCATCGCCAACTCCCCGTCTCGAGGGTTTCTTCCGGGTAAGCACCATGCTGCCTAGATCGCATCTTGCGATCTAGGCAGCCTACGTTTATTCGTCTTCCATGCGTTGCTCGTACTTGAAGCCTTTTTGATGGCGAGCAACGTAGTTATCATAGATGTTTTAGGGTTAGCATTGTTCTTCGTATCATATGCTATCGTCGTGCAACCCTTAGGCATCTAGCCGCCCTTACGCTGTCACGGGTGTAAGGGCGGCACACCGCTTGATCATTGTTTAGTAGATCCGATCCGTTATGATTGCTCCTTGTTCTTCAAGGATTAGTTTAATATCTGCATTGTTAGGCCTTACAAAGGGTTGGAGGATCCAGCGGCGTGTAGGGTGTCGTTTGCTAGCCCTAGACAGAACGTTCCGAGGATCAACCTCGTGTTGGTTTTTAGGCCCTGTCTAGGATCGGCTTACGATCACTGTACGCGAGCGCGAGGCCCAATCACGAGTAGGATGTTCCGATTGTGCGGTGAAAACCCCAGATCGTAGTAGGTCGCTTTAGCTTTATCTTGATCAAGCAGGACCACCATCTGATCGTACACCTCGTACGTATCATGGGTGGATCGGCTCTTTGAGCCGATTCACGGGACAACTCGAGAGCCGATCGAGGCTCGTATTTAATGTTTACGTGTATGCCATGCGAGGAAACTAAGCGAGGCATCATCCAACACCTTCCCGACCAGGTATAGGTCGGGTGGCACGCCCTTGCGACAGCATCGGACGTGTGTGCAGAAGGCTTTGCGGGCCGTCGCTCGGAGGGACCAGGGCCAGCCGCAGTCCTGGGAGATTCCCGGCTCTACGGTGTTGCCCGTCGCTGCCCGCCGGTGGGTTTCTGACCGCAACACGGTAGTACCGCTATGGCTAAAACAACTTTTTTCTCTTTTCCTCTCCTACCATGTTACCTCACGACACACACACAAAACCAGAAAACCTAAGATCTACGCTTCAGTCTTCCGATCATAGTGTGCTCAGCAAGGGCACCGTACACCTACAAATCCATCAAAGACAATCTTTGTGCACGGTTAGAATTGTTCGAGTGTTGTTATCAAACACACATAACAAGGGTTATATATCTTGCTCTTACACATGTTTAGTAAAACTTATGCCTTCTAAGCATTTGTTTCCTTTTCCTAATAATAAGTACTATACTATTTGGCAACAAACTTCTTTTTTGTAAGAGTTTTGAATTTATTTTGGGGTTAACGTCAATCTGACACGTACACCACTTTGTGGTTTGTCCCTGCAGTAACTTTTTTGGTGTACAATATAGATGTTATCTTAGAATTTGTGTGCTTCCAATTCTCTGTTCTATGCTAAACCTTCGTTGTGTCCTGTGTGGCTGTAGCAACCTTTTGAAACCGCTTTGACCCATTTTGTCTGGTTCCTAGCCTCTATCTCGAGAGATCTCCTATGGTCCTGCCCATACCGCTCTCGGTCTCCTCCTCGCGGGCTCTCTCTTTGTTATCTCCTCCGTCGTTTCGAGCTCCTCCGTTCCAAATCATCTGCATCTTCGCTGGCTTCCCTCCTCGCCGGAGCTCCTCCTTGCCTTCCACCGGCCTCCCCCTTGCCCAGAACGATCTACCTTGAGCTCTCCCTGTACAAGGCTCCAAGCAAGACAAGTGTGGGGCCGGCTTCCAAGCGGACTGGTTTCAGAGGTGCTGCAAGTTGCTGGCGATCTATGGCTCGGGGCGGTGGAGCCAGGCGGCAGGGAATGGCGTCCGGCGGCGACGTCGGCCGGGGCTATACCTGGAGAAGCTGCTGGTGAGAAGGGAAGCAGGGGATGAGCGGCGCTGGGGCGGACGCGGCGACTATGGAAGGAGCGCTGCAGGCGGGGAGCATATCCAGAAGCTCCACCTCATGGTTCTCCAGAAATTTCTAAGTCAGTCCCCTACGTCTCTCCTTCCTCTTCTTCTCACTTCCAAAATTTCCCCTAATTTCTCTCATTCTTCGCTGCTAATCCTTTCCGGCGCGGTAAAGTCAGCAACTAAGCGGCATCTCTTGGTGCTGCCCTAACCACCATTCCCGGTGCTGCACTTTGGCAAGGCAGCTCACCGTTCTTCGCGCTGCCGCATCGCTTGCCGGCCACTTCGTAGGCGACGGGACTACGCAATGGCATCAACGGCCGCACGGGGAGAGCGCGGTGGCCTTCCCAAGTGCCACGGCCCCTAGGAGAGGAGATGATTCCGTCTCCGGCGACCACGAGAGGGCCGCGAGGGTCCTGGAGGGAAGGTGAGAGGAGGTTACCACAGAGGAGAAGGAGACGCGCCGCCTCCACGACAAGCTCGCTGATATACAACACCTCATCTGTAAGTTCAGTTGGTGATAGGGTAGCTATACCTCTGATTATTTATTCCTCCCTAGCTGATTCTCCTGTGAAAAAAATCGCATATCTGTACTCGCGTCTGCGTTGTCTCAAGCAGCAGATAGGGGGCATGACATAGACTTCAGGCTGCCTTGAACATGTTTGATGGAATGCTCGATAGGTGCTAAGGTTCAATTTTTTGGTTGCCCTTTTCCTCTATTTCTGTTGTAACTGAATCACTCATGCCTATGTTGAACACCATGTCGACGGAGGAAAGCGGCCACAACACCTCCCTTTTTCCTCTCTTCCTCCCCACCGGCCACCGATTCATGCCGTCACACAGCGCCGGCTGCGCTGTCACGCTCAGCATCGTCTAGCACGTCACTACTGATTAGAAGCCCGTGGTACGTCAGTTGGCTCTTCTTGCAGATGGGTAGTCCATGGTTGATTCATAGATTCAGCTACCTCCACTTGAGTATTAACTTGGAAAATTGATTGCTCTTCTTGCAGACGGGTAGTCCATGGTTGATTCATGGATTCAATTACCTGCAATTGAGTATTAACTTGGAAAATTACTGATTGATGCGAATTGGATCAGTCAATTGAGCATATACACTCTTGTTGATAGGAAATATTTCTTAGGTTTTCACAGGTCCATTTCATAACGATCCATTTGCATTCACCACACTCCACTTTATAATAGTTATATTCTAGGGTGTGAATCTCTATATTTTCATGAATAGATTTGAATCTGTGGAGGATACAGTAGGACATTGGAAACAACGTTTAGATCAACCTATTTCTAGCAGCATTTGCTAGGTATTCTCTGATTACTGTAGCTGTATGGTGCAGAATTAAGTTGTTTGTTCTGATTGTTTTGTTCGAGCTGCATTTACGTAACTGATTGTCTGTAATCTTGCTTATTTATATTGAGTGAAACAAGCCGTCAACTATAAACCGGAAGGGAACTTCTGTTATGTTCTCCGAATTGCTATAGGTATAGATCTGTCCATGCAGCTAACCTTTGTAGTTCAGGGCACGACGCCACCGGGCATTATAGCACATGATCTTTTTTTTCTTATGTACCACTGGTTATCGACAGATTTGAGGTCGTGGTTTCTCACTCCAGCATTATATCCTATAGTTATCTTGCAGTGTAGCACTTGATTTTGAAACTTAAATCCTAGCAAGTTCATAATTCTGTACCACGGTGGTGAACTATAATATATCTATGTTTGCCTTATAATGTTAACTTGTATATGCAGGGTCCTAATGTTTATTGGTATCAATGAGTATCTAGATTCTCTGGCGGGACTATGGTCTATAACTTTAGGTACGTACAAGTATAATCTTTCGAATGTGCTTTTCATGATTATTTACTACAGTCTACATAATTTTGCTGTTTGGTAAAATATATGCATCACCATTTGTTTTCTTGTTTTACGATGTAATGTTTAAATTGTACTTTCGTTCCTCTTTCATGACCAATTTGAAATGTCTTATTCAGGTGGTATATTGAAATTTGTCAGCACTTCAACTGGGCTATTAAACAGGCTATTCTTATGTCACTCCTAGAACCGTCCAACCAAACCAACTTATATACTGCTCCCTTTGAATTTGTTCTTCAAGATTGTAATTTCTTTTCTTTGGACCTAGAAAAAGATGATATCTTATTTTTTAGGTTGGTGCAAATTTATCCTATATAAACTTATACTGGATGTAGTTATGTGTCATGTGAATGATCCATGGCACAAAATAGCTTTGTGGTTGACTGAATTTGTTACGAGATTCACGCTAGACGATCTAAAGAAACCTTTGAAAACAAATTGAAAAGGCAACATGAATTGCACAGAAGGTTCACCAGTGCTGCGCCAATTATAAAGCTGAAGATAACATATTGTTGCTGCTTTCTTTCCGGCGATTGAGGTGCTGAACGTCTCCTTAAACAAGTTTTCCAGGCCACACCCCGTGTTCCCCAGTGTGGCAAACATGATTGTCCTAGGCGTCTTTGGCAGCTGCGCCATTTATATTTCTTGGCCTTTGGGTCAGTTTATTTCATAGAAGAAACTTTACTCTAGGTTGCGGTTTCGCACAAATTGTTTTGTTGCTCATTCACATGTCAGCATGCTAAGTGATTCCAAGTTATTGCTGATATTGGAAGATTTACTCAAGCTATTGTACAATCGTGCACTTCAGATCTGATGTAGCAGTATTATCTTCAAGCAGGTGCCTACTATCCATCTGAACATTAAATGTTACTATCTTTTGTACACAACATTTGCTACGTTTTCACATTTCTTTCATAAAACTATTTTTTGCATTTCATTTTGGATTCCCCGCTCGGAAAAATTGATAAGTGCTTGAGGCTTGGCGGCCCCGGTCATCAGAATATTAGCACAACAAATTGCAAATTTTGCGATGTCTAACATTTAGTCAATACATGGTTGATCTGTCACCAATGACTCTATATTCAGTGCTTCTGTTAATATAGGATCCTTAATAATAATTTGATTTAGACTTGAAAGGATCTCACTCTGATCACCTATCAGTCTGTATTGAATTTATTTGAAAGTTTTTATCACATTGTGCAAGAATTTGAAAAGCAGAATGCATTTAGTATGCACCTATTGTTGTGACACCCTTCTTTCATGGGAAACGAAATGATACTGGAATATTAGATGAATTCCAGTGGGCTATATGGGTTATTTCATCATGGTGCAACTTACTCCTGCCACTGGGTACCTATTTGTTGGTTAGATCATCTAGAAGAGAAAATTCACCATGTGAAAGACCTGTTATATCTCATTGAGTTAGGCAATCTGACACTGAACACAACTTATACCGCGCACGTGCATGCTCACATCCCATGCCTCATTAAGCCCTACGCTCTAGCTCGATGCCCCCAATCTGCAGTAGTTGCACAGAACAGATGGCTCTTTGTTATCTATTTTAACTTATATAATTTATTGGACCTCAGCCAGCAGATAGATGCTATATGGATCTACTTTTAAAAATGCATGGTAGGCAGCATGTCATTTGAGTTTATCAATTATTGCAGTTCATGGATCTGTATCTAGGTATATCCATTCATTTTATACTACAACAACACCTAGATATAGTTAGTCCAAATTTATTAGAGTGTGGATTCCTAGATGATATTTGTTCTTACTTCCTGGCTTAAATATCGTTTTTCAAGAGGTGCTGAGGGCCTGTCACTTTGAGATCTCTTCAGCAGCTTGCTTTTTTGTTGTGCAGAGTACGACCGAAATTATCCAAGAAGTATCAGAAAAAAAACTATTTCTTTGTTCTTGGGCAGTCATGTATAAAGGTTGCACCAAATGTTGTTTCTCTGGAAAATTTACAAGAGTGCAGGCTGGCAGAAGAATTTCGTCCCCTTCCAAAATGTCATAGGGAGAATAAAGATAAGCTAGAGGTATGTCGATCAGGTTATCCATACTCCCATGTTGTATATATATAAATTTATCGGCTGTTTATTGATAATCGTTATCTTGATTATATATAAGCATTATTGTGTTTACATACTATATCAGTATTGATAGCTCCATAACTGCTACTTGCTCTCTTTTCTACACACTTTTGTAATTACGAGATTTATTTTTCAATTTGTAAACTGGATTGCCAGATTAAGATAGATTTTCATGCAATCAGTATGGTAGCCTCTCTGTGCACAACCCAGCAACTTCTTGATTGAATCTGACAGTAGTGTTGCCTTAGTTGTTTCTTTGCATTTTGTAGTTTCAGTTCCTTCTTCATATGATTCTTCGGACGTAGGTGCTTTACCCTTATTATACTGGCACCACTTATTTGTTTTAAAGCACATTGTGTGAGGGATTCAGATGCTCTATATGCAGATAGTTCTCATGAAATGAGTGGTTATATGTTCAGCATTTCATCATGCTTAGCTTATTAGACTATACATGATGCTGGCTGCTGGCATGCTTTAGTTTGTCCCCTGCAGCTAGGTGTTGGCCATGATGTTTCTTGTTTTGAAGTGTAGGTGCAACAAAGATGAGCTTACCATCTATATATCAGAAATGGATCTGTTGCTTTAGAATCATATAGAACTGCAGTTGCTAAACTTTCACGTTGTTTTTTTTTGTCAGCAGCTACTAAACTTGCGTCTTATTTTTTATGAGGCATTGAGTTCTTTCTTGGTTGGGATGGCAACCAGCAGTCCAGCACTAGCCAAAGTTTCGGTGGGACAGTATTGTCAATAAGGGTGGCTTCAGACAATGACGACAAAAGACTTACACTACCGTTCCGATGTTGGCTCTAGCTTTCTTTCAATTGCTTTGGCAGAGCTTGCTCCAGTTCTAGCTCTCCCCTTGCCAAGCAAAGAACTCATCTATCATCATCATCATCATCATCATTTCGTCTGCCGATGATAACAATGCCAACCATTGACAGTTTGAAGACAGGGGAACATTGAGACCACCCGCCTTTGCATGATAAAAACTTATATTCGTGCTAATTAGTTGAAGTATAGAATTCAGGAGATACTGCTTAGGCAAGTCAATCCTATCTGCTATCTAATGAGAAAGAATGTATGTATGTTAGTGTGTGTAGCCAGTACTCCCTATGTGGATCTATCTTACCAACTATGTACTCAATTAAGGAATATATAAATTAGTAACAAGTTCAAAATTAGCATGTTGAAGTTTTCGTAATACATGAATTTCACTCATTCGTTCAGTATGAGATAGAGATATAACATAGATAAAGCTTCTTGTTGATAATTGCCACCATCATACTACAACGTAGGCGCGGCGTGCCGCCGCGCCAGTCCATGCTAGTGGGTCTTACACGTGACAACATGACTAGGCATATCTCTCGCTGGCAAACCCTTGGAATCTGGAGGGAGAAACCATGGCAACTCTCCTTGGGTGACGGCCCTGGCCCGGTGCAACTCTACACTCCCTCTACTCACTAAAAGCATCTTCACTGGGCCGACGTAAACGGGGCGGTCGTAATATACGCTGGTACTTCAGGCCTGAGACCGAGTTGTTCGCCGAGACGCAAATGCAGCCTAAATATGTGTCTTGAATGCTTCTGGGCGGTCGCTGCGTAGTTGAGCCGCGTTGCCGCTCGTTTCTCCCACAGGCCCGCTGGCAACGGGCGCGAGACCTGTTTTGAGCGCATCGATTCGGCGACCGTCGCTTCGGCGGTCTTCATTTCCGCGTCTGCGCCACAGCCTTTACCATCAATGGCGCCGCTTCGTCTTCAGCACGGGCACTAGGCATGGCGGGCTGCGGCTGGCCTTCTGGGCCACCATCAATGGCATCGAGTCCCACACACTCTCGACATTTAAAAGGCGACCAACATCGTCCCTGCCACCGCCCACACCACCGACACCTCCTCTCCTACCCTCATCACCACCGCGTGCCACCGCATCACCATAGGGAAGAAGAAGAACAACTACGAGGCATTTGGCAATGGTGCGAAGAAGGATTCATGGCCGAAGAGAGTGGCGCTCATCGTCGAGATGGCCCGACTGCTGCATGAGAACTGGATGCCGGTCAACTTGGGGGGTGTGTACATGTCGAGAGGCGGCTGGCGGGCTCAGCCACCGCCGGGTGCCTGTCCCGACCGTGCCTCGCGCGATCCGGAGCGGACCATGGAGATCCAGCGCAGGCAAGCATACCTGCCGCCGGACCTTCGCACCGACCCCACCTACGCCGTCGACTTTGATCGATGGATCAACTGGCACAGGATCGAGACGGATCCGAGGAGGAAGGCAGGGTTCCTCGGCGACAGGGACTACCCGTTCGGTCCACCTCTGCGGCCTGCACGCCCTATTGTGACTCGTCGCGGACGGCAGCCATTCCTTCCCGCGCCTCCCCAGAACGACGTCGCGCTTGCCTACTACAACGAGGAGGCCAATGACGACAGCGACGACTTTGTCGCCATCGTCTTCCATGACTGGCAGACGACCATGGAGGAGGGCCAGGAGTTCCATCTACCGACGATGATGACCGATGAAGAAATCACGAGGCTTGACATCCTCATGTCGGAGGTGCTGCAAGCGCCTCCGCCGCTGCCACAATACGCCACCGACATCATGCTGCCAGGCCTCACGGAGGATGAGGCCCTAGAACGGGCGCTGCAGAACTCGGCCCCGCACCTTCTGCCGACTCCACCTACGTCGTTCAATCCATGGGTTGCGCCGACCGCTCCACCTCCACCACTGGGTGCACTAGCGTACGTTCCGCCGGTTGCCAACTAGCCGTGGGCAATGCCGGAATTCGTCGTGATCGACGACGAGGATGATGAGTAGGCTAGGGTACCAGGCGCTACATGCCCCTTTTAGTTTTTTTCCTTTTATTCCCTATGTAAATTACGTTTTTCTTGAATCCAAAATAAAAAATTGCGCTGGGCCTATGGGGGCGCCACAGCCGCAAATGGACGCGCGATTGGAGATGCCCTAATGCCCATCTGCAAGAAGTTCTCGATGATCAAAGGGATTGTCATCGTCCACTAGTTCTTCCCGCCCACTCTCGATGATCATGGTGTGCATGATCACACAATAGTTCATTGCCTCACACATTCGAGACTCCGATCAGGTAAGAACAGGGTACTGAACAATGTAAAAATGCTGCTGGAGCACACCAAATGCCTTGTCTTCTCTATAGCAGGGCCGAAAAATACCTTCACAAATGCAATGCATGGTGGATAGATACCATCGGCTAGATTATCCCTTATTTTATGCATGATCACTGATCTCATAGTTGACAAACAGAGCATGCCCCTCATTTAGTCTTGCAAACACCGGAGAGCGCGACAACACGTTGACATCATTGTGAGTTCCTGCCATGCCAAATCCATAGGTCATAATCTCCCACAACTTTAATTATCACAGTGCACTCTCCGGTATGACCCTTGTACAACCCTTGCCATTCTTCCAACCCTAGTGCATGTAGTCGGCGCTCCCGAGCATCCTAGGGAATCCACTCGACTACATTTTGTGCGAGGATCCGAGCTATATCTTTTGCGTTTGGTTCTCTCAAATAGTCTGGCCCAAGCGCTGCCACGACCATCCAAAAGAACTTAATGACACTCTCGAAGCATGTGGACTCTGACATGCGGAGATAGTCGTCTTGTGCATCTAGAGGAGCTCCATACACTAGACACCTCAAAGCAGTCATGCACTTCTAAACTAGTGAGAAGCCCCACAATTCAATTCACTCTTTCTTGCACATGTGTCATACCCCCTGACACCAAACACAATTCGCATGAACAACTCCTTGTTCATCCTAAATCCCTAGAAGAAATCCTTGGCGGTATGTGTTGCATCATCCTTGAAGTAGTCTAAGTCAAGTAACATTGCGCCTGCAAGGCGATGCCGCTACTTGTTCTTTCCCTTGCCAACCCTCGATCCACCACACCGAGGGTTGGCGACTATCTGCTGTCGAAGGTGGAGGAGTTTGGTCAAGATCAACAGTTGTTGTTGTTTATCGACGGTGCATTCGGTCTCCTCTTTCAACAACATCGACATCACCATCTCATCATCGCTGTCCATTGCGGAAAACCGGTGAACACTTTGTGGGCGAAGCGAACAAACGGCGTTGCTGTCCGCCGCGTTGTGCCGACGAGTCGGGTGGTCGATGGGGGGCGCCACAGAAGGACCTACCGACGATGTGTGGTGGCGGCGATAGGAGAGGTGGCACCGTCGTACTTCTCCCTTAGGATGACGAAGGAACCGACGACTCAGTCAGAATTCTCCCTCCGGACGTGGCGACAACATCGCTGGCGGTGGAGATTTTGGGTGGCCGGGTGAGAGGCAAGCACGGGAAGGCGAGTGTGATGACGGTGATGGAAAACCAACGGGGAGGGAGGCGAATCAGGAGGGGTGGGGAATGGTCGCGTGTGGTTGCTAGGAGGGACCCACATGAGATATCCTAGGTGGAGTGCCCTATTGGTGCTCCCAACCTTGCACTTGCGCGTAGGGTCCACGTGGGGTTGCCAACTATCCTATTAGGTTTCAAAATGTGCCGATCACTTTTGGAGACACCGGTGAGTCCTTTTTAGCCGGGCACCCACGTAGGGCTATTTGGGTCGCTATTTGACGCGTCCGTGGAGATTCTATAAGGCTGGCAAAAAAAATGAAAACAAAACTTCCCGAATTTGTTGGAGCTGCCCACTGGTGAAAAACTTGAGCTTTTTTTTTGAAAAAGGAGGTGGTAATATATTAAAGTAACAGGAGACGGGTACAATATGCATACAGGCTCCTAACAGAACTCGCCCTAAAGAACCTAATATTAGAGGATAAGGCCTGTAACTTTACAAAGAACACCCCAGAACAAAATATAGAAAAGCAATCAGGTCCTGGAGCGGCGCCGTCGTCGCTCACCGGCATCCTCGAAGCGTCGCCGCCAAGGAAAGGAGAGAAGGAGCTCGAACTCTTCCGACTGGCGAGAAACCACCCCCACTGGCAACCTGCTCGCCGCCGGGAACGAATCACTTGGCTGCAAGTAGGCGTCGAGCTCCAGTGGGGACATGGAGTTGCCTCCGACTTGGAGGCAGAGAACCAGCCGTCGCGTCGAGCCGCAGATCCACGCCGGCCATGGTGGCAGCTGCGTGTTTGCGCTTGATGAGAGACCACCAGAGATAGTTGAAGTAGATACGGCAGCGCCTCCAGTGCGCAGCAGCAACTCCTTCGCTGTCCTCTCTCTCGCCTCCACGGCCGACCAAGAGGAGCAGTAAGAGCGCTCTGCCGCAGCACCAGAAGCAGCGCAGATAAGGCCACCCTGCAGCAATCGACGAAGATCTGGCGCCACTTTGCTCCTCGCCTCCATGGCCGGCCAGGAGCTCGATGACGCCGTTGGTCGCAAGCAGGTACGCCTTTCCCCCCTCGCCGCTGAGGCCGGCCAGGGAAAAACGCCTCCCGCCGCAGTCGATCTGGAGAAGGTGGTTCGCCGCCACATCTTTATTGATCTGAGTGGCTGTCTTCCTCTCTACTCCCACCTCCGACCACCGGAGAAGCAGAGAGAGGAGAAAGAACCCTAGATCGGACGAGATCCAGGCGGGCAGATCTCCTCCACCACTCGCACTACTAGGCATCAAGCCCCCTACTGGCATAAAGCCACTACTCCTAGCTAGTCTATGTACTCCGGTGACTCCCCTCCACCCATCTCGACCGGCGGCGCCGGCGAGATTGGCTTTGGTTCGGCCCGGTTTCTTTGAGGAGGCGCGCAGGCTGAGCGAGAGAGGGGAGAGGGGGAAATGTGAGTCAAAAAAAAAAACTTGAGCTTTGGTTCGCCAGTTTTCCGCACAGGCAGGACGAAAAGCATTTGCCTGTTGTCCCGCAGTGAGCAGGGAATAAGATTCTACGCCAGCTACGGCAGTTCAACAGAGGCCCAGCTAACTAGCATTGACTGGGCCCATGTAAGCCTTAGAGGTCGGCCCCAACCCAAGCCGCTGAAAAGAGAGAAAAATGCTGCACACCCCCAAACAAGAAAAAACACAAGCTCTCACACCCCACCTCGGCTGAGTCTAAAACCCTAGCTCCCGCCGCCGGCGAGCAGCGAGATGATGGACCAGCGGTGGCGCCCGACTGTGAACGAGCGGGAGTTCATCGAGCACGCCCTCCAGTCGGACATCCGCGTCGATGGCCGCCGCCCCTTCGACTTCCGCAAGCTCAAGATCGCGTTCGGCAGGTACCTTGGCTCAATCCCCTCCCCTTCCATTCTTCCCTCGCCCACGGTTTTGGTTTTCTCCTACCGCGACGGCGAGCTGCTTTGCCCGCGGTTCGATGTGAGGTTAGGCGGTAGCTGATGTTGCTTTTGGACCCTGTAGGGAGGATGGCTCGGCGGAGGTGGAGCTCGGCGAAACGCGTGTGATGGGTTATGTTACTGCCCAATTGGTCCAGCCGTACAAGGACAGGCCTAACGAGGGGACGCTGGCCATATTCACGGAGTTCTCCCCCATGGCTGATCCTGCCTTTGAGCCTGGGCGACCTGGGGAAGCAGCGATTGAGCTTGGCCGTGTCATCGACCGTGGCCTAAGGTCTCCTAATTGCTGCGTTGTCCTTTTTGTTCGTAGGATCTAAGTGTGGAGTTTAACGAGGATTTTGGGTGTTTCTCAGGGAGAGCCGAGCTGTGGATATGGAGTCCCTGTGTGTTGTTGCTGGGAAGCACGTCTGGTCGGTCCGTGTCGACCTTCACATTCTCGACAATGGGGGGTATGAGTTGTATATTGCCTACTGATGTAATTAATGAGTGTGAGCTTCTCGTTAGAGTGCTAACTGTGTGAAATGTCATGGTTGAATCCCTCAGGAATCTAATTGATGCAGCTAACATCGCTGCACTGGCAGCTTTGTGTACATTCCGGAGGCCTGAATGCACAGTTGGTGGGGACGATGGTCAGCAAGTTACAATACATGACCCTGAGGTACGTATATAAGGTGTTATATCGTAAATTATCTTGCTCATTCATTCCTCAACGTTCTAGCGCACCTACAAAGCACTACATCTCCAGAGAAGTAGCAAATTTGTACAGACTTCATGTAATATCCAGTCACAAACACAACCCCATTATTAAGTATCATTTTCGGGTCCCATCATGTCATGCAAATTATCTTATGTTTTATTTGTAATGTATTTTACAGGTCAGAGATCCTCTTCCGCTAGCAATCCATCACCTCCCGATAGCTGTAACCTTTGCATATTTTGGTGATGGTAATATCATGGTATGTTCCAGTATTTCCAAATATGAAATGCACCATTATTAGCAGTCTTTATGTTCCTCTCATCTTCTGACGTTCTTTGGCTGAATTTTGGTGTGTAGGTTCTTGATCCTACATACAAGGAAGAAGCTGTTATGGGAGGAAGAATGACAGCCACAATTAACTCCAATGGTGATGTCTGTTCCATTCAGAAAGCTGGTGGAGAGGGTGTCATGTCAAGCGTCATCATGCAGTGTTTAAGGATTGCTTCGGTTAAAGCTGCTGATATAACAAGCAAGATAAAGAGCAATGTGAGTCAGCAGCATCACTTCTGTGACATTGCAAATTTAGAATTTCAGATGCCTGCTTTGGTGTTTTCTGAAATATGAAATGAAACTGGGTTAGTCATGCGTTTGTGTGTGTGGGTGTGCGGGGTTGATACCTCTCTGGTTAGTGAATTGGGGATGGAATTTCGTGAATTCTTTAAATCTGGTTCTGGTTAGGCACTCTGAAAATGTAACATGTTTGGGCAGCTAGAGTTCCATACGAAGGATCCCTGTGTAACATAAAAGGGAATCAAGAAAGATGATAGGAAATACATAAAGTTGACACTGTGCTGCTCAGGCATGATCTCATGCCATCGCTGCCATAGGCCTGGGCACCACACTTACTTGCTATGAAATTTACCCGTCTTTGGCGTCTTGGATTTGCCGCCAAGCAGGCTGGATCAATCGGTCTGGATTGGGATTCAACGGCTGTATGAACGAACCTGGTTCTGATGAACTGTCTATCTTTCTGAACTTCTATTTGGGCAGATCAGACATGCATGTCATTCTAAGCATCAACCCATTTTCATTCTGTTGTGTCCAGGTTGACGAGTACACCACTGAGAAGGCAGTGCGGAAAGTAAAGCGTACTCCAGTCTTGGTGGCTAAGAAAAATGACGTTCCTGATATAACTATGGAGAGCAACGACGGTGCATTGGAAAGCCAAACCTCAAAGACACCCAATGATGCTCAGGGCATAAGCAAAGGTGATGATGATTATCGTATAAAAAGGATTTCACCCTTGACTGGGGACCGAACTGTTAAACCCAAACAAACATCCATGTTCCTTGGTGGCCCATCAAATTGGTAGTTACTGGAGTGCTGTACTTGTTCTTTAAATCCTAGTAAATAGTTGCTTGATATGAGTTTTCCAACTACCCTGATTTTTGCAATGTAGGGATCCATACTCCAAAGGAGTTTCCTTAAGCTCCCTCAGAATCTCTCAGTTGCCGGGTACTGTGATTGTGTTTGCTTGTTAGTATTATTATTATTATATATCTCTAGTTGCATGATCTGAGGGCTTACTAACTATTATAAATTTGCTGAAAAATGTTGCTAGTTTGGGATCACGCTTTAGTTGTCAATTCTAGTCCTCTCACTAGCCATGAAATACAATCTCATGAAGTTTCTAAAACACAGTGTTCCTTATTCTAAGCGTGATTTAGCTGCGTAAACCAATATTCAGGTTTTGGCTCAGTGAACCAATTATTGCATCTACATATAATCATGACATGGCATTATTCTTTTCAAACTTTGATGTAAAATCTGCCTTGTCCCTATCCACCAATATCCTTCTAGCTGGGTCCTTTTTGGTTAAAATGCCTGTTGCTGAGAGAATGTGCCAGTTGAAGGCATGTTACATTGCTTTATTCAGACCATGGTATTCCTATAAGCTAAACATTAGCAGAACTATTAAAGGTGTTTACACTAGGAAACGTTTGTTCTCTTGACTGGAC
Source organism: Lolium rigidum (assembly GCF_022539505.1). Taxonomy (NCBI): domain Eukaryota; kingdom Viridiplantae; phylum Streptophyta; class Magnoliopsida; order Poales; family Poaceae; genus Lolium; species Lolium rigidum. The sequence goes on along the minus strand of NC_061509.1, from coordinate 134,293,195 downwards.
AAGAACGATTCTTCCTTCTGAATTCTATTTTTTCCTTGCTGTATGCAGATCCACCAGCTATACCAAATGACAAGAGGCATGAGGATGCCAAATCAAGGTTAAGTGAATCTAATCCGGAGGTGGAAAGCATGTCAAATTCTGGAATCGTTGGAGAGTCAGATGAGGCCAAGGAAAGTGTATCACCTAAGAGTCTAAAGGATGCTGTCAAACCAAAACATAAAAGGAAGAAAAAACAACATGGAAAGAGTTAGATGAACTGTAACTTACAGGTCTGCCAGCTAAGAATTAAATATCATGATGGTTGTAGACTCAGTTAGTTAGCCTTCTTATTCTCTTGATGGTGCACATTATACGGAGGTATTTTCTGATATTTGAGAGTAATATTGCTCTCTTTTGTTGTGTCCCGGTTACTGTAATATCCAGTTATGGATGTGTTTTGTAGGCATGAACTGAGTGGAGCATCTCTCTAGTCAAATCTTTCCTGATTGAAGGACCTGCATCTAGAGTGGCAGGTCACCATGCATTTGAAGGATTGTGTCTTATGTACTTTCCGCTGTGCAGAAATGAGCTAAGGAGTACTAATGTTTCATTGTTGTGTTCATACTTTTGTCCAAGATGTGGAACGTTAGTCTTGAAATGATTTTAACTGAAGTTTGTAAAAAATCAGTCAGTTCTAATACTTTCATTGTTGTGGTGATACTTTTGTCCAAGCTGAGGAGCGTTATTGTTGAAAGGTTTTAACTGAAGTTGGTAAAATCAGTTATACTAGGAGTACTAGTGTTTAATTGTTGTGGTGATACTTCACTAACAAGTCATTTAGTTAGGACTGTTGCTAAGCCTGACACGGAACTTGATACATTTTTTTTTGACATGTAAGAGCATCTCCAGCCATGCCTCCGGGAAGGTTCCAATACCCCTTTTTATTTATCCGATGGACGAAAACGGTCTAATCGTGCCCCCGGATCCTCGTTTTTGCTCGGATTTGGACTTTCATCCATCCGGCGAGCACATGTCATCCAGCCCCCGGGAGTGTTCGGGGAGTCCGGAGGAAAAGAAAGCGCGGGAAACGTCGAGAAAACTTCCCACGGGTGGCCCCGACTTGTTGGCGAGAAAGGCCGATCATCGTTCTCATCGCATCGTCTTCAGCGCGCTGTAAAAACCTGCCGCCGGTCAGTCATCGTCGGACGCGTCGATTCCACGCGGCGAGTAAATGCCGTCGCCTCGAATTCACGCGTGGTTCCCTCTATTTATCGTGTAACTACAGCGTCTGGCCGCATTCACCACCCCCGTCTCCCTATTTACCACCAAACTTCTCTCCCCAATCTCCTCGACCGAGCAATGGCGGACTTCGGCGACGGCGCGGCGAAAAACGGCTTCGGCCGGCGTTCTCTCCACCAATGGGAGGGGAGGCTGCTGCATGCGGCGGGCTACCCGGCGCCGCCGGACTTCCGCGCTGGCGCCTGAGAGCGCGGGGGCATCCCGATCCCGCTGCCGCCAATAGGACGCGCGCCCTAGAGGCGGAGATCGACGCGGTGCTCATCACCCTCAGCGACGACGGCGACGGCGACTACACGGTGTTCTACCGCCATTTCGGCATGTAGATCGCTGTCCTTTTAATTAGTTTATATATTCCCTCTCGCCGAATTCAAATGTATTACGAATTCGGCCTATATATGTACAAACTCGCATATATATATGTTAAATATCTCTAAATTTCGCCTATGTTTGAACGTATTTCGTCTGGCTTTGTTTGAATTTGCCTATATTTGTTCAAATTTTACATCCATCCTAGGCTCGCCGCTGGAAATATGGGCCTCCCCAGGTAAACATCCATCATGCGCTAAACAATGTCGGATTTCGGTCTGGGGAGCCCCAACGGCTGGAGATCTTTTTTTTTTCATACGGACGGCGTTATTCGGCCTAGCCGCGCCCCCGGCTCCTTGTTTCCCTCCCCCCCCCCCCGGATTTGGCCTTTAATCCATCCGGAGAGCTCATGCCATCCCCGACTTCCTGAGGCCCGGTCGGGGACTCCGGACGAAACAAAAAACGCGTGAAACGTCGAGCGGGCCTGTGTTGTTGGCGACAGAAAGGTAGTTCCCTCAATTTATTTCGTTTTCCCTCCAAAATGCACCGCATAGAACCATTTTCCTCGCCAAATTTTGGAGGAGCTACCGCCATTCTACCCCACAGTTGCAGCTCCTCCTCCTCCCTTCCACCACCATGCCGCCGAAGAAGCTCGCCGCCAATGGCGCGCCGAAAGGTTGCATGCGTCCTTCGACAAGTGTTGGGCCGACGCGAGGGCGCACACCGCCGGGAGGGACGACAAGCACGACGTGCGGTGGAAGGAGATGCTCGCCAACTAGGGCGTCCAGATAGCCTTGCTGAAGGAAACCTCCGCGGCGAAGAAGAGGAACACCGACCTGGCGTTCCGGATTGGCGGCAACGACGGCAAGATGGACGAGGAGACGAGGGCTTGGTACGACGCCCATCGCCAAGACATCCTCCGGCCCCGTCGGCTGCTTCGTCCTCCGCTTCGACGTCTACTCCTGCCGCTGCAACACTGGCAGCCGCCGATGCTTCGCCAGCTGATGTCGCGCCAGACGAGGCTCAGGAAGGGACCACCGATGAGCCTGTTATCCTTGAGCTTATTTTTCGATCGTCGGAATGTGGCTGATTCGATCGCCGAACTTTGGCGATGCTTTTGGGTAGTGGGAAGACGATTTTTGAAACTATCGCCGTTGATGGGCGAATGCCGGGGTGCGACTGGGAAAATGTTGCCCCCCACGCCCTTTTTACATCCAATCCGGCGTTTGTTATTTCCAGATTTTCGCCCGGGGACCTCAAGCGGCTGGAGATACTCTAAGCAGTGCATCCTTAGGAGACGGATGGATATGACTGCTTATGATTTGGAGTTTGGTCTACATACAGGTGCAAGAGCACAGAGATCACATCACTAGGAATGTCAGCACTAATATCTGTAGAAACATGTCTGTTAATTTCACCGTCTCCAAATTTGAATTCACAACCGACTCAAAATGAAGTGCACAAATAGTTTACATTGAGGGATAGTATTAAACAGAAAACATCATATCAGAAAGCACAACCTTTTGCATCAGATTCTGTCTTTAGATGAAATGAAAACAAACATCCAACAATTTAGATAATCTCTGGAAAAACATACAGCAATGGGGAAGGTACATATGGGAGAAATGAGGGGCGAGCAAACCCAGCATTGACTACTGCCTAGCGTTGCCTGGTTTAAGTATCAACAAGGGACGGTCTCACACGCTGAACCGGTTTGGCATGTTTTGAAGTTGAACAAGAGAATCCTCATTTTCTTCAGTCTCACGTGCTGAGAGCTTCTCAGCAGAGCATCAATCGGGCAAAGGGGTCGCGCTCTCATGGCTTCGTTTACGCCTAAACTCGTCGCCTTGCTCCTCCTTCTATTGTTCCACCTCACAACACTCTCGTCAGCGACTTCCACCCTCAGAGACGACCTCTTAGGCGCGGCCCGCGCGCCATCGTTCGCGTCGTGGCTGCGCGGCCTGCGGCGGCGCATCCACCAGCACCCGGAGCTGGCCTTCCAGGAGCACCGCACAAGCGAGCTCGTGCGCGCCGAGCTCGACGCGCTCGGCGTCTCCTACGTCTGGCCCGTCGCCCGGACTGGCGTCGTGGCCACGATCGCTGGCGGCGGAGGCGTCGGGCCCGTCGTCGCACTCCGGGCTGACATGGACGCGCTCCCCTTGCAGGTCCGTGGTGACGTACATACACCCCGTATTTTTCATCTTTTGCATTGTTAAGATTATTTCCTTCGTCGTTCGTATGATCTGGTAAATCAACAAATTAAGTTCAGAAATTGATTTCTTCAGAAAATACTAAAATACATGCATACATTTATATATTGTGAAAGAAAAAGATAAATAAAAGGAGGCACAGTTAGCTGTTATAGCTGATCTTGATTTTCATTGGATCTACATGTTCGTTTTAGCACGGGTGCATGGCGAGATGCAACGCTGATACATCATACCAAGATGTAGTTCTCATCTCGTCTAAGATTGTCAAAATGGGAAATATATATTATAACACAAAACGAAGTAAACCGGTGAGATGGAACTACTTTTCGAAGAAAATTTCAAACGGCCAACCGTGTTTGCGACAAGTTTCACAAAATTCATCTGAAAAACTCCATACATGAACACGAAATAAACTTTAAACACTCAACAACACAAAGAACTGGTCGCGGGAATGTAATCACAACAACAAGCTGCATTGTTTCATGCAGACATTATTATTGAATGGAAGCATCAGTTGGGTAGATTAGAAGGGATCAATATTAGTAAATATGTTAGTTAAACACAACTCACTTTAATGCCTCATGTTAGGTTTTTTTTTTGAGGGAACATGCCTCATGTTAATTAGGTGCAGGGTAACCAAACGCCCTTACATTTTTTTTTGAGCCTAATACGGATAACCAAACAAAGTGACGAACATGAATTTAGACTTAATCCAGCCCAACGACATAGCTTCATCAGAATTGCATGTCCAAATGCTCAGCAAACAAGCATGTCCGTAGAGTCCGCCAGCTGGTGTGGTGAGAGTGCATGAAGTTAGGGTATCTCCGACGGTTTTGGCAACTATCAATCCAAGGTAGCTATGGGGCGCCGACATATGTCCTCATCGGCGTCTCCTATATTTTTCATTAAATTTAAACAAATTTTCTAAACAAACTTTTTGAATTTCATTCAAATTCTTAAGATATTTTGCAAAATTTGAATAGAATTGGACTAAAATCCTAAACCTAAGTTTACCCATTCAAGACAAAAAAGTCGATGATGTCGACATCTTTGTTGTAGGAGGAGTGCACGTTAATGATGCCATATTCTAGCGCTAAACACTCATGCGCCCAATCAAGAGGTAAGACTGCACAACTGCCGCTCATAGGCAACGTGATCCCCGACTCCTCCGCCGAGCCGTGGGGAACGCAGATCGACAAATGCACATGGTAGTCCGTCGGCCTTCTCCTCATGCTCCTTCGGAGCGTCAAAGGTCAACCTACCCCTAGACAGTGAGTGCTTCTCCGGCTTGACGCGTCGGAATTCCACTCCGCCTTGTGTGTTGTCGAGCGCTGCTTTGGCTTGGGGACAAGAAGGGGTGTCATAGTGCATGTTGACAACGGGAGAGAATACGAGGACAAAGGCGAGCACCTCTTTGACTTCGGGGTGAAGATGGGCACCAAAGACGCGCTCAACGACAAGCATTGTGGCATGCGCTTCTTGGGTTTATGTACAAGGAGGGGCATCGCGGTGCATGAAGAAAAGGTGTGCGAGGACGAGTGCGGGGCCATCGCGGGGCGCGGTTTTGAATATGGAGACCCACCCATCCTATCGTGGTAGTCCTCAAGGACTCCATCGACAGTGTGGCACCTCCACCATGTACTCCACTGGGGTGGTTGAATCGCTTAGGAGGAAATGAGCCAACGTAAAAGATCATGGGCCACAACTTGTTGTCTGTGGCGAACGATAGGTAGGCCCTCTTCGCCTCCGAGAGGCCCTCGCGGTGCCGTTATACTAATGCCTTGAAATGCACGCCGAATGAACAAGAGTCACGGTGTTCCAATCGAGCACCCTCATATCTGGCAGCACGAGAAGTTCGTGCTCGGCAAATAGGTCACCCAATCCATGGTTAGGCTTCCCTTGAACACGCCACCACCCCTGCCGCCATCCACATCATTGTGTATCATTGCATAGATCGTAGAGGGAGAGGAAGAGGCATGGGATGTGGGCGGCGTGGAAGTGTTGGAGGAGGGCGTCAGCACAATGGGTATATATAGGCTAGTAAGATAGGTGAGGTGACGGTGGCAATAATGATGGTATTGATTCAATTTCAGCGACACGTGGGGAAGACACACCCTCGACGCGCAGGAGCCTCCTAGGGAACCTGCAAGACCCCTCCTAGGGAACCCGCAAGACGATGAACCCCCATTAAACACCACGGACCGCTTGAACAATTGTGTGTTGCTGGCAGGTCAGGCCCACCTGTCGGGATCATACGTGGCATTGTTATCTGGGTGTGTCAGGCACCCCAAGACAAACCCATGGTTGGAGCAGACAAAGAGTTGCTGGGCAATCTAATGGATAGCCCAGATAGAAGAACGGCTGTCGGAACCGTCCCTAGAAGCTATTTTTATGTCCGACGCCCTAATGAACATATTGGGCGTCTACTAGGGCACCCGTTGGTGGCTGCATGTGTAAGCCTACTTAAGGCACCGGAAGCCTATTCCCATTCGATCAGAAAGACAAAATGTTCTTCTACTATTTTTATCGTTGTGATGGTGAAAGGCACATCACTCCGAGTATCATAAGTTCTCATGTCTCAGCTTCCAAAAGTCTATAATCTTCTCACTGATGTATGTTGTTTCCATTGTTTTATCCATCAAGTATTCAAATGTGTTATAATCAAGTGGCTACTGCATCTGCAAATTGAACGACAAATCTTGCGATTACAAATTAATTGTGTGATCTGTTGCATCATAAAACCTAAACGTGTAGATACAAAACAACAAAATGTCGCTCTAGTGACACAAGATGCATTGGTCAGCAGTGACATGAGACGGCAAAAAGACTAATTTTCAACAATCTGTAGTACTCCTTAAATGTGGACATACAAACCGACATGAAAAAGCAATTTGGGCTGTAGTAATGTAACTTGCGCTACATCAAGCGTTGATGCACTCAATTAGTATAGACATGTTTCATGATAAGAGAGAAGAATCCAGCCTGAACATACTAGAATTCAATCTACAAGATGCTTATATCTCAGAATCAATTAGCTAGTTAATCTTTGCAAAAGGACGATTTTGATTTGTTAGTGGTGGAATTTAATTGACAATTGTAAATTGGTCCTTGATAGGAATTGGTAGATTGGGAGTACAAGAGCTTGGAAACTGGAAAGATGCATGCTTGTGGACATGATGCTCATGTGACCATGCTTCTCGGAGCAGCCAAACTACTTCAATATAGGAAAAAAGGTTTGAAGGTACTGCTTAAGAACAATATTTTGCTTCCAGTGCAAAAGAAAAACAGTATTTTGCTCATCATAATCTTGATTCTGCCCTGGTGAAAAACAGTACTCCGTATTTATATTGGAAATTTTGATGCTCTTCACTAGAACAAGAACATGTACAATTCAAAATAAGCCATGTTAATTCTTTGTATCGGTCGTGTCAGTATATACATCGAAATATGTTATGGAAATATGAGCTGATATATCGGCCGATGTATCAGCCAGTATTTAGAAGCTTACAAGGATGACAAATTAATAGTCCAATCTGTCGTTCTTGTTTGACCTTCAGGGTACTGTAAAGCTTGTGTTCCAGCCAGCTGAAGAAAGCTACGGCGGAGCCTACTACATTTTAGAAGAAGGTGCTCTCGACAATGTCGAGGCCATATTCGGCTTGCATGTTTCCCCACATCTCCCCGTAGGCGTCGTCGCATCCAGGCCAGGACCGTTCCTTGCTGCTTCTGCTCGGTTCAGCGCGACAGTTACCGGAAAAGGTGGACACGCCGGTGGCCCTCACAACGCCATAGACCCTATCGTTGCTACTTCTTCTACCATCCTGAGTCTTCAACAGCTCGTCGCCCGCGAAACCGATCCTCTTGAGGCCGCCGTATGTCATATGATGCGCACCGCCACTACTACATCGTCATTAATCATCAATTTGCTCATTTAAGCGTTAAGCCAGATGTGATGTACTAGTAATTCTTCCAGGTGGTGTCCGTCACGTTGCTGAGAGGAGGCGACGCTTACAATGTCATACCTGAATCTGCGACATTCGGTGGCACCGTTAGGAGCATGACAGATGAAGGCCTGGCATATCTCATGAAGAGGGTCAAAGAGGTATTACGTGGTACTACAAATCTGAATTTCTCAGTTTCCAACAATTAACCACTGACGGATCTGGTGCGTCTCTGGAAGATCATAGAAGGCCAGGCCACCGTGCACCGCTGCGCTGCCACCGTCGACTTCATGGAGGAGGAACTCAGGCCGTACCCAGCCACCGTCAACGATGAAGGGATGTATTCGCATGCTAAGGCAGTCGCAGAGGCCATGCTTGGGGAAGCTAACGTGAAGACGGCTCCTCGGAGCATGGGCGCCGAGGACTTCGCGTTCTACGCGCAGAGAGTGGCAGGCACCTTCTTCTTCATCGGCGTCGGCAATGAGACCACCATGGACAGGGTAAGTCCTGTGCACTCGCCGCATTTCGTCATGGATGAGGAAGTTCTTCCGATTGGGGCTGCGTTCCATGCCTCTGTTGCAGTTGAGTATCTGAAGTGAACCGCTTCTCCTCCTGAAACTAATAGACCAAGAACGAAGGTCCGTTCTTGGATTATGGAGTCGGAAGAACAGCAAAACAAATTCTCATGTCAGATCATTAAATGCCTGTACAGTGTTGCATATTTGGACCGTCTTCATATTTTGCGCATTCGGTGTGTGAAGTACGGGTTGTGAGATAGTTTGCAGGCAAAGACAGTCCACTAAAATATGCAGTGGTCTCTTGTTTCTTGCAACACCAAAAACAAAAGTGCAACAAGTTCTTTTTTATTTATGGACTAAATAGGGCCAGTTGAACACAATCTCATACGTACGCGAGTAACGTGACCCATAAATGATAAGAGGGGCAAGCAAAATCACCTCCAGTGTTATGGTGTCACGTTACTATCCAAATTTATAAAGAAGGTTAATTTCTCATGAGTGGCGCGAGACTCGTCACCATGAAATATATTTTGTAAGCTGCTAGCTAGGATTTATCGCTTTACTAGGAACCCACGGCGTCAATGTAAACGTTTCCGATGTAGTGAAACTTAGCCGGGCTATTCCCATGATTTTTTCCTCTCTTTGTTAAAAGAAAAACACGTATGTTCAGGCGGGGGATCGCGCGACTCCATCCTCCCCCTCGTTATGTCGCCATGTGTCCCACCGACCGCGGATCAAAGTGGCATTCAGGGGGTGGGTCCCTCCACGTTGAGCTTATCTTCTCCCTAATTGTTCTCCTCGGATATTCCCTTTTCTCCCACATGTAAGAGTGCATCACAGCCATGGACAACTCCACACACCGGCGCATCGTCGCCGTTCCTCCCGTCTGCTACCGCCCACAGCCGCCCGGAGCCCGCCGTTTCCCACCGCCATGATTTCTTCCACTGTTTTCCTATACCACCGATTTCCACTATCGTTCCTCTACAGCCCATGCACCGCTGCGGTTCTGGACGACGCGTCGTCGCCACACCGTTGCCCCGCTGCATCTCACATCACTCCCCACATGCATCTCTCCTTCACAAGCAAAACAACCAGCTCCAACATCACCACTCGTGCCATGTACCGGCGCTCGCCACTGGTCTCCGCGGCAACGTGGAGGTCCGGTGCTGCAAGGGCTTGGTGATGCTGCTACCAGGGCTCGACGGTGTTGCTGCAATGGCATGGGGGCGTTGCTTCGATGGCATGGGGGCGTGCAGGAGATGCTACCGTACATCATCAACGGTGCTACATATGTCAGTCGCAGATGGTACAATAGCTCGTGGCCGGTGGTTTCACCAGTGGTCCGTGATACTACCATTCATGGTCGACGGTGCTACAAATGTCAGCCGCCACTACTGGAAAAACGATTTTTTACCGATGGGAACACGTGGTCGTTCAAAGTGATATTGTGGTCATTAAAATTTATTAACGACCACAATCCGTTGGTCGTTAGTTGTCGCTATAGGCTCTTTCTTTAAAAATAATAACGACCAAATACTTTCTTTGGTCATTATTTTTCTAACGATGACACAATATGCGATCGTTAAATTGGTCGTTAAATTGGAGGAAAATAACGAACACATTTATGGTATTGACGTTTTGTCATCGCTAAAATTATTTATGTAACCCAACCATTAACAACCACACCTTTATCGAAAAGATCAACAGCCACATTGTGCTATTTATTGGGCTTTAACAAATAGCAAAAGATATAATATTTGCATTCGTTTATAAAAAAACACAAGATATGATTAATATATTTAGCGTGAGCCAAACATATTATTAATTACTCCCTCCGTCCTCAAATAAGTGGATGTCTAGTTCTAAACTTGTCCACAAAAGGGTGTACTCCTATCTTATCAATGCATTTTAAAGTAGCAAAAATCGATTCTTTCTCATCGCACGGAAATCGAATCCAATAATATTGAGCACATGTTGTCGTTGGTTTCTACATTCACTTAGCTTATTGGATGTGAAATAATTAAAAAGAAGAAAGATGTATTTTTCACTCCACTTCCTAATTTATCTTAAAAAATTCGCATGTACACTTATTTATGAACGGAGGGATTATCTCATAGTCTCCATACAATTACATATATTCTAACAAAATGTACTCTCATACAAAACACTAGAAGGAATCCCCTCGCCAACAATCTTTGCCCAATGCCTCTTGTCGAAGCCTCCTTGTACGTGAATCCTCAGAAAGTGTCTTTGCCACATGACTACATGAGCACCGTTGCTCCTGTTTATTGAAAATTATACGTTTGAAATTTCAAAAAAAAATTAAATACTCACATATATATAAACATTCCGAAGATACGGTATGAATTTTGGAGAAAAATCTGTTGTATTTTGAGCTATACAAAAAATACAAATTTCTGACAAATATATGCCCCTATACGTGGGCACATATTTATCTGTTTCCTATAGCTCAAAATACAATACAATTTGTGTCCAAATTTTGCACGAGTATGCAAGACATATGTATGCATTCACAGAATAAATGTGACAATTTTATAATGCAGATATATAATTTTTTAAATATTTTGAAAACCAAAAGCACTAGTGCTCATGTGCACCAAATATGCTTCCGTGAATCCTGCGTTATACAAAATTTAGCTATCACCCAAATGTACCAAGATAGGTGAAATTAATTAATTACTAAACAGTAATATCCCATTAATACTTGTTTGGGCAGCAACTCATTGGAGAAGATCCAAATTTCGTCTGTCACACAACCCTTCGTATGCATTTATTTTTCCACACGTGATCGATTTGTTTGTTCTTCCTTATAATATGGCTGTCGCGTTTATAACCGTTAGTTAAAATCAGCAACGGACGGAAAAGAGAGTACATGTCTTGTTTTCATGCTCGTGTAGGAAATCATGCCAATTGGCACGACTGCGCGGTGCTGTTCTTGGTTGTTACTGCGAACACAGCCTACCACCCTCGATTAACAGCAAACAGAACCGCTAGCTGCGACGCAAAATGAATCGAGAATCATGTCAGCAGAGGACAGAGACCAGCCCACGAGCACCACGTGATTTTGCAGATCGAGCTCCACGGTCCACAATTGCCGATGAGTGACACCGACGGTATCGCAGTTCACAAAGCGGCAAGTAGCTAAAACAAGGTTGGTAGAGTCGGAGACAAATGAGGCATCTGGTCAGAAGCATGTCAGATCTTTTCTGAACAAGGATGGAACGTGATCATCACATGCTTGATCTAATGCACGAGTTATACGTGAAAAATAATGCTTTCAATTAGCACCAGCGATGCGGTGATCGGCTGCCGGAGCGCAGCGACCGCCTTCTAGTTCGGTATCCAAGACGAATTGCCGCGGCCTTTCTCCAGTCCCTAAAACGAGTCTTCCAAAACTTTTTGGGGCGCGTCGCCGTCCGAAGACCCTTTCTGCTCGGCGCGGTTCAGTATGCTATCTGATCTTTCGAGGCTGTCCCCACTTTATAGGGGACACTCCGGGTTCGTCGGACAGAGCGAAAAGCAAGGTAGGTACCCACCTGGCGGAGATCACATCAAGAACGGTTGGTTCTCGTCTTTTATTTCTCGTCGCGCTCTCCTCCCGCACATCCCACCCCTTCGCCGCCGCTCGATTTGCCGGTCGTCTTGACGGACAATATCTTCTGCGACGGGCAACGCCATGACAACCGGCTCCCTCGCCGTCCTTTTCGCCGCCGCCGCTTCTCCAACGCGTCACAGAACGTGCCGACAAATCCATCCCTCCTCCGCGCACAGAAGGTGTTCGGTGGTTTGTCTAGTAGGTGTGACAGGTCGTTGTTCGTTGCCTCCTCTACCGCGGATGAATTTTAACCATTTGTTTTGCTTCAAGCATGGATAGCGAGGAAGAGATGATCGTGGAAATGATGGAGGACAAGCAAGCCTTCGACGACGACCTTCGGGAGCATTTGTCGATCACCGCGTCCCTCCAAAACATTCTAGACACCGACGCAGAGAAGAAGAAGAGGCCGCACCGTGGAGGTTTGATACGTCTCCAACGTATCTATAATTTCTGATGTTCCATGCTTGTTTTATGACAATACCGACATGTCTTGTTCACACTTTATGTCATTATTATGCGTTTTCCGGAACTAACCTATTGACGAGATGCCGAAAGGCCGGTTCTGTTTTCCGCTGTTTTTGGTTCCGAGAAAGGCTGTTCGGGCAATATTCTCGGAATTGGACGAAATCAACGCAAAACCTCCTATTTTTCCCGGAAGGCTCCGAACACCGAAGAAGAGTCGGAGAGGGGCCGGGGGCCACCACACCATAAGGCGGCGCGGGCCGGACCCCGGCCGCGCCGGCCTAGGGTGAGGCCACCCTGTCAGCCCTCCTGCGCCGCCTCTTCGCCTATATAACCCCTTTCGACCTAAAAATGCGATACCTCTTGACGAAACTCCGTGAAAGACTCCGTGGGCGCCGCCACCATCGCGAAACTCCAATTCGGGGGACAGAACTCTCTGTTCCGGCACCCTGCCGGGACGGGGAATTGCCCTCGGAGCCATCTCCACCGCCGTCTCCACCGCCATCTTCACCGCCATCGCTGCCTCCATGATGAGGAGGGAGTAATTCATCCCCGAGGCTAAGGGCTCCGCTGTAGCTATGTGGTTAATCTCTCTCCCATGTACTTCAATACAATAATCTCATGAGCTGCTTTACATGATTGAGATTCATATGAGTTTTGTATCACTACTATTCTATGTGCTACTCTAGTGATGTTATTAAAGTACTCTATTCCTCCTGTACGGTGTAATGGTGACAGTGTGTGCATCCGTGTTAGTACTTGGCGTAGGCTATGATTGTAATCTCTTGTAGATTATGAAGTTAACTATTGCTATGATAGTATTGATGTGATCTATGCCTCCTTCATAGTGTGATGGTGACAGTGTGCATGCTATGTTAGTTTTCGGTGTAATTGTGTTGATCTATCTTACACTCTAAGGTTATTTAAATATGAACATTGAATTGTGGAGCTTGTTAACTCCGACATTGAGGGTTCGTGTAATCCTACGCAATGGTGTTCATCATCCAACAAGAGAGTGTAGAGTATGCATTTATCTATTCTGTTATGTGATCAATGTTGAGAGTGTCCACTAGTGAAAGTATGATCCCTAGGCCTTGTTCCTAAATACTACTATCGCTGCTTGTTTACTGTTTTACTGCGTTACTACTGCTGCGTTACTACTGCTTGTTTACTGTCCTGGGCAAAGCACTTTTCCGGTGCCGTTGCTACCGCTTATTTATACCACCTGTATTTCACTATCTCTTCGCCGAACTAGTGCACCTATTAGGTGTGTTGGGGACACAAGAGACTTCTTGCTTTGTGGTTGCAGTGGTTGCATGAGAGGGATATCTTTGACCTCTTCCTCCCCGAGTTCGATAAACCTTGGGTGATCCACTTAAGGGAAACTTGCTCGCTGTTCTACAAACCTCTCGCTCTTGGAGGCCCAACACCTGTCTACAAAAATAGAAGCACCCGTAGACATCAAGCTATTTTCACGGCGCCGTTGCTCGGGGAGGAAAGGTAAAAGGTACTCACACTCCGGATCTCGGCTACTAAGCTATTTTCGCCGTTGTAAGTACTCGAAGCTATTTTCTTTAGATCCTGCAATTGCATCTTTTTGTTTCTTGTTTACACTAGTTTGGCATAATGGACAAAAATGAGCTTCTTGTTTTATTTCCCGAGTTAAGACATGGATGGTTTGATCCGAAAATTAAAAAACCCATGGAACATATTAGCATGAATACTTTGAATACCATTGTTGCTAATGATATGGAAAATTCTAAGCTTGGGGAAGCTGGTTTTGATGAGCATGATATTTTTAGTCCCCCAAGCATTGAGGAGGAAATTTACTTTGATGATACTTTGCCTCCTATTTATGATGATTATAATGATAGTGGTATTTTGGTGCCACCTACTATGGAGGATAAAGCTTGTTATGATTATACTATGCCTCCTATATTTGATGATGAGAATAATAATGATAGCTACTTTGTTGAATTTGCTCCCACTACAACTAATAAAATTGATTATGCCTATGTGGAGAGTAATAATTTTATGCATGAGACTCATGATAAGAATGCTTTATGTGATAGTTATATTGTTGAGTTTGCTCATGATGCTACTGAAAGTTATTGTGAGAGAGGAAAATATGGTTGTAGAAATTTTCATGTTACTAAAATGCCTCTCTATGTGCTAAATTTTTTGAAGCTACACTTATTTTATCTTCCTATGCTTGTTACTTTGCTCTTCATGAACTTGTTTATTTACAAGATTTCTATGCATAGGAAGCATGTTAGACTTAAATGTGTTTTGAATTTGCCCCTTGATGCTCTCTTTTGCTTCAAATACTATTTCTTGCGAGTGCATCATTAAAACTGCCGAGCCCATCTTAATGGCTATAAAGAAAGAACTTCTTGGAAGATAACCCATGTGTTTATTTTGCTACAGTACTTTGTTTTATATTTGTGTTTTGGAAGTTGTTTACTACTGTAGCAACCTCTCCTTATCTTAGTTTTGTTGCATTTTTGTGCCAAGTAAAGTCTTTGATAGTAAGGTTCATACTAGATTTGGATTACTGCGCAGAAACTGATTTCTTGCTGTCACGAATCTAGGCCTAATTCTCTGTAGGTAACTCAGAAAATTATGCCAATTTACGTGAGTGATCCTCAGATATGTACGCAACTTTCATTCAATCTGAGCATTTTCATTTGAGCAAGTCTGGTGCCCTTTTAAAATTCGTCTTTACAGACTGTTCTATTTTGACAGATTCTGCCTTTTATTTTGCATTGCTTCTTTTGCTATGTGGGATGGATTTCTTTGTTCCATTGACTTCCAGTAGCTTTGGGCAATGTCCAGAAGTGTTAAGAATGATTGTGTCACCTCTGAACATGTGAGTTTTTGATTATGCACTAACCCTCTAATGAGTTTGTTTCGAGTTTGGTGTGAACGAAGTTTTCAAGGGTCAAGAAAGGAGGATGATATACTATGATCAAGGAGAGTGAAAGCTCTAAGCTTGGGGATGCCCCGGTGGTTCATCCCTGCATATATCAAGAAGACTCAAGCATCTAAGCTTGGGGATGCCCAAGGCATCCCCTTCTTCATCGACAAATTATCAGGTTCCTTCTCTTGAAACTATATTTTTATTCGGTCACATCTTATGTACTTTACTTGGAGCGTCCGTATGTTTCTTGCTTTTGTTTTTGTTTGAATAAATGCTTGTGTGGGAGAGAGACACGCTCCGTTGGTTCGTATGAACACATGTGTTCTTAGCTTTTAATTTTCATGGCGAAGGATGAAACTGCTTCGTTAATTGTTATATGGTTGGAAACGGAAAATGCTACATGTAGTAACTCGGTATGATGTCTTGAATAACTTGATACTTGGCAATTGTTGTGCTCATGTTTAAGCTCTTGCATCATATACTTTGCACCTATTAGTGAAGAAATACATAGAGCTTGTTAAAATTTGGTTTGCATGAGTGGTTTCTCTAGAGTCTAGATATTTTCTAGTGAGGTGTTTGAACAACAGGGAAGACAATGTATAGTCTTATAATGCTTGTAATATGTCTTTTATGTAAGTTTTGATGTACTAGTTTATGCTTGTGTTTGCTTCAAACAACCTTGCTAGCCTAAGCCTTGTATCGAGAGGGAGTACTTCTCATGCATCCAAAATCCTTGAGCCAACCACTATGCCATTCGTGTCCACCATACCTACCTACTACATGGTATTTCTCCGCCATTCCAAAGTAAATTGCTTGAAGTGCTACCTTTAAATTTCTATCCTCTACCTTTACAATATATAACTCATGGGACAAATAGCTTAAAAACTATTGTGGTATTGAATATGTACTTATGCATTTTATTTCTTATAAGTTGCTTGTTGTGCGATAACCATGTTCCTGGGGACGCCATCAACTACTCTTTGTTGAAAATCATGTGAGTTGCTATGCATGTTCGTCTTGTCTGAAGTAAGGGCGATCTACCACTTTATGGTTAGAGCGTGCATATTGTTAGAGAAGAGGATTGGGCCGCTAACTAAAGCCATGATCCATGGTGGAAGTTTCAGTTTTGGACATATATCCTCAATCTCATATGAGAAAATTAATTGTTGCTACACGCTTATGCATAAAAGAGGAGTCCATTATCTGTTGTCTATGTTGTCCCGGTATGGATGTCTAAGTTGAGAATAATCAATAGCGAGAAATCCAATGCGAGTTTTCTCCTTAGACCTTTGTACAGGCGGCATAGAGGTACCCCTTTGTGACACTTGGTTAAAACATGTGCATTGCGATAATCCCGGTAGTCCAAGCTAATTAGGACAAGGTGCGGGCACTATTAGTATACTATGCATGAGGCTTGCAACTTGTAGGATATAATTTACATGATACATATGCTTTATTACTACCGTTGACAAAATTGTTTCTTGCTTTCAAAACCAAAGCTCTAGCACAAATATAGCAATCAATGCTTCCCTCTCGCGAAGGGTCATTCTTTTACTTTTATGTTGAGTCGGCTTACCCATTTCTCTCTATCTTAGAAGCAAACACTTGTGATTAATCATGCATTGATTCTTACATACTTGCATATTATACTTGTTATATTGCTTTGCATTGACAATTATACATGAGATATACATGTTACAAGTTGAAAGCAACCGCTGAAACTTAATCTTCCATTGTGTTGCTTCAATGTCTTTACTTTGAATTTATTGCTTTATGAGTTAACTCTTATGCAAGACTTTATTGATGCTCGTCTTGAAAGTACTATTCATGAAAAGTCTTTGCTATATGATTCAATTGTTTACTCATTGCATTAACATTGCTTCGAATCGCTGCATTCATCTCATATGCTTTACAATAGTATGATTAAGATTATGTTGGTAGCATGTCACTCCGTAAATTATCTTTTATCGTTTACCTACTCGAGGACGAGTAGGAACTAAGCTTGGGGATGCCGATACGTCTCCAACGTATCTATAATTTCTGATGTTCCATGCTTGTTTTATGACAATACCGACATGTTTTCTTCACACTTTATGTCATTATTATGCGTTTTCCGGAACTAACCTATTGACGAGATGCCGAAAGGCCGCTTGCTGTTTTCTCGCTGTTTTTGGTTCCGTAAAGGCTGTTCGGGCAATATTCTCGGAATTGGACGAAATCAACGCAAAACCACCTATTTTTCCCGAAGGCTCCGAACACCGAAGAAGAGTCGGAGAGGGGCCGGGGGCCACCACACCATAAGGCGGCGCGGGCCGCACCTCGGCCGCGCCGGCCTAGGGTGAGGCCACCCCGTCAGCCCTCCTGCGCCGCCTCTTCGCCTATATAACCCCTTTCGACCTAAAAACGCAGTACCTCTTGACGAAACTCCGTAAAGACTCCGTGGGCGCCGCCACCGTCGCGAAACTCCACTCGGGGGACAGAACTCTCGTTCCGGCACCCTGCCGGGACGGGGAATTGCCCCCGGAGCCATCTCCACCGCCGTCTCCACCGCCATCTTCACCGCCATCGCTGCCTCCATGATGAGGAGGGAGTAATTCATCCCCGAGGCCGAGGGCTCCGCCGTAGCTATGTGGTTAATCTCTCTCCCATGTACTTCAATACAATAATCTCATGAGCTGCTTTACATGATTGAGATTCATATGAGTTTTGTATCACTACTATTCTATGTGCTACTCTAGTGATGTTATTAAAGTACTCTATTCCTCCTGCACGGTGTAATGGTGACAGTGTGTGCATCCGTGTTAGTACTTGGCGTAGGCTATGATTGTAATCTCTTGTAGATTATGAAGTTAACTATTGCTATGATAGTATTGATGTGATCTATGCCTCCTTCATAGTGTGATGGTGACAAGTGTGCATGCTATGTTAGTTCTCGGTGTAATTGTGTTGATCTATCTTATACTCTAAGGTTATTTAAATATGAACATTGAATTGTGGAGCTTGTTAACTCCGGCATTGAGGGTTCGTGTAATCCTACGCAATGGTGTTCATCATCCAACAAGAGAGTGTAGAGTATGCATTTATCTATTCTGTTATGTGATCAATGTTGAGAGTGTCCACTAGTGAAAGTATGATCCCTAGGCCTTGTTCCTAAATACTACTATCGCTGCTTGTTTACTTGTTTTACTGCGTTACTACTGCTTGTTTACTCGTCCTGGGCAAAGCACTTTTCCGGTGCCGTTGCTACCGCTTATTTATACCACCCGTATTTCACTATCTCTTCGCCGAACTAGTGCACCTATTAGGTGTGTTGGGGACACAAGAGACTTCTTGCTTTGTGGTTGCAGGGTTGCATGAGAGGGATATCTTTGACCTCTTCCTCCCTGAGTTCGATAAACCTTGGGTGATCCACTTAAGGGAAACTTGCTGCTGTTCTACAAACCTCTGCTCTTGGAGGCCCAACACTGTCTACAAGAATAGAAGCACCCGTAGACATCAAGGTTCAAAGCCGGGAAGAACGAAGTCGAAGCCCCGGCAGAGGATGGAGGGGCATACCATGCTACGCAACGACTACTGTTCATGAATATCCTCCACGACGTTCGAGAGTTCGAACCCTACTTCAAGCTGAAGCACGACTTTGTTGGTACGGCCGGGTTCTCGTCGATTCAGAAGTGCACCGCTGCCATGAGGATGGTTGCATATGGAGCACCTGCCAATACACATGCCGACTACCTTCGCATGAGTGAGTCTACTGCCATTGAGTGCATGTATAAGTTTTGCCGAGCTATGGTGGGAAAGTTTGGCAAGTACTACTTGAGAGGGCCAACTGAAGAAGAGACTGCAAGGATCATGTACCAAAATGCAGCGAAAGGATTCCCTGGGATGCTTGGAAGCATCGATTGTATGCACTGGTCATGGAAGAACTGCCCGTTTGCTTGGCAAGGTATATACAAAGGGTGTCATGGATATTGCAGTGTAGTGCTTGAAGTTGTGGCAGATTATGACCTATGGATTTGGCATTCTTTCTTTGGCATGGAGGGATCACAAATGACATTAACGTGTTGCAGCGGTCTCCGGTGTTTAGTAAACTAGTGGAAGGTCATGCTCCACCATGCAACTATGAGATCAATGGCCACCAATATACCAAAGGCTATTATCTAGCCGATGGTATATATCCAAAATGGACGACATTTGTCAAAACAATCATGGTGCCATCAAGTTAGAAGAATTTCCACTTTGCTTCACGACAGGAGGCTTGCCCAAAGGATGTCGAGCGTACATTTGGTGTGCTTCAAGCTCAATTTGCTATTGTTCGGTACCTGATGTCTATGCACACTTCTATTCCTGTAGACAGTGTTGGGCCTCCAAGAACAGAGGTTTGTAGAACAGCAACAAGTTTCCCTTAAGTGAATCACCCAAGGTTTATCGAACTCAGGGAGGTAGAGGTCAGAGATATCCCTCTCAAGCAACCCTGCAATTAAGATACAAGAAGTCTCTTGTGTACCCAACACACCTAATACACTTGTCAGATGTATAGGTGCACTAGTTCGGCGAAGAGATAGTGAGATACAAGTAATATGGATGAATATGAGTGGTAATAGCAATCTGAAATAAATATGGCAGCAAGTAAACATGTAGCAGAACTTGTTGGAAATGGTGCCAGAAAATAGCTTGCTGGCGTGGGAGGCAATTCTCTGTGGTGTAACTTTTCTATTCGGAAACAAGGCCTAGGGATCCTACTTTCACCAGTGGACACTCTCAACAATGATCACATAAATAAATAACTTCTCTTCCTTTGTGCTACATACACTCTTTTGTTGGATAACAAACACCATTCATTGTGTAGGACTACAAGAGCTCCCTCAAGCCGGAGTTAACAAGCGCCACAACATTCGGTGTTCATATTTAAGTAACCTCTAGAGCATAATAGACCGTTGCAATTTAGACCGAGTACTAACATAGCATACACACTCGTCACCTTTAAGCTATGAAAGGGGAATAGATCACATCAATACTATCATAGTAATAGTTAACTCCATAATCTACAAGAGATTACAATCATAACCTACGCCAAGTACTACATGATGCACACACCGTCACCTTTACATCATGAAGGAGGAATAGACTACTTTAATAACATCACTAGAGTAGCACATAGATTAATAGTGATACAAAGCTCATCATATGGATCTCAATCGTGCAAGGCAGCTCATGAGATCATTGTATTGAGGTACATGAGAGAGAAATTAACCACATAGCTACCGGTAGAGCCCTTAGCCTCGAGGGAGAACTACTCCCTCCTCATCATAGGAGACAACAGCGGCGATGAAGATGGCGGTGGTGTCGATGGAGATGCCTTCCGGGGGCAATTCCCTGTCCCGGCGGCGTGCCGGAACAGAGACTTCTATCCCCCGAACTTGGCTTCGCGATGGCGGCGGCTACGTAACTTTTCTCGTCCCGTGGCTTATTGTTTTAGGGTTTTCGCGACGGAGGCTTTATATAAGCGGAATGGCAGCCTCGGAGGAGTCCTGGTGGAGCCACACCATAGGGGGGCGCCCCCCCCCTTGGCCACGTCGCCAGGTGGGGTGGGGCCCCCAGGGCTCCCCTCTGGTCCCTCCCTGGCTCTCTGGAAGCTTCCGTGAAATATAAGACCCTGGGCGTTGATTTCGTCCAATTCCGAGAATATTTCCTTTGTAGGATTTCTGAAACCAAAAACAGTAGAAAACAGGAACTGGCACTTCGGCATCTCATTAATAGGTTAGTTCCGGAAAACGCATCAAAACGATATAAAGTGTGAACAAAACATGTAGGTATTGTCATAAAACTAGCATGGAACATAAGAAATTATAGATACGTTTGAGACGTATCAGTACCCTGCTCTAAGCTAGTCTCACGACCAAATGTGGGAGATGATGCAGGCTTGTGTGGTCATGCACAATAACATCATCGAGGATGACCGCAAGAATCGGGCCAAGACACATGTGGTCCCTATAAGTACCAGGGCCGTCTTGCAGAGGTTGATCATGAGGTGCCTGTAGATTTTGCCGATTTTCTCGCCATGCATGTAGAGATCCGTGACAGCAATGTTCACGATCAACTTTAACATGATCTTGTTGAGCATCTGTGGAGGGTCAAACAATTATCAGCAAATGCGGCGGCGCCTTGATCTAGCTTAACTTATTATATTTGTTTCATCTGTTATTGTTTGTTGTATTTTAATTTGGAATGTCGATGGCGTCGCTTTCCCCTTCACCGGAGGCAACGGTGCAGCATGATCTTCTCTCTCCCCGAGTAGGAGAGGACTTTCGCCTTCGCCGCAACCTCAATAAATCTCGGAAAAATATGGCTTAGTTTTTTGGGTGAAACAGAGCGTCTTGAATAAAAGGGGGACCAAAATGATGCCCGAGGTGAGAACGAGCACAGGTGGCCCGACCAGAAGATTGGGTCGTGCCGCCTGGTGCTGTTCGCACCTCGTGGCCCCTCTCGCATGCTTCTTTCGCTCACGACCTTTCTTTGGGTGAAAAACTAATCATGTATTTTTCCCTTGATTTTTTGCGATCCGAAAAGTCCTGAAACAAATAAAATATGAAAAAGGAGGTTTTCTGCCTCCCAAGAATTAAATACCAAAGAAGTTGACTTTGTAGGAAAGTCCTGAAAAATCATCTAAAATGCATAAATAACAATGTATGAAGGCAAAATAACAATGAAAACTAACCCTATAAGTAGCAATAATGATGATGCAAAAAGCACGTATCAACTCCCCCAAGCTTAAACCTTTGACCGTCCTCGAGCAAATAAGCGAATAGATCGTATCATGTATCAATGAGCTTATGGTTGATAAATGAAATACGAGCATTCTATCATGAACTTATGCATATTCAATTGTAAAGAAAGATTTCTGAACCAACAATCATACAAATATGAACTTCAAAAATAGAAACTCTATCAATTACCTCTTACCGTTTGAACAAGGTCAATCATTGCATGTTGGACAATTGAATAATGCTTCATTTGTATCTATAAATATAGATCACTTCTTTGCTTGGCCTTTTACCAGCTTGTTCTTCATTTACTTTGCTTTTGTACAGAAGATAAACTCTCATAGAGAAAATAGTTACAAGAAGATGAATGCTAAATGACAAGAAGAGCATGAAAGTTTGATGTTCATCAAACACTTTGCTTTTCTTTTTCATGATCATTTAATAGTCTTTCCCCTTAGTAACCAATATAAACCTTATTCATGGGTTTTTCAATCATGTCATATGCTTTACATACACCTTTGTCTTTCACTTTGCATGGCTAACCGAATCCTCGAGTGCCGACCTTTTCGTTCACAAACTTGTTGGAGCATATGTATTGAAATATCCATGACATCAATTTACCCATTGATACCAAGTAGCACAAGAATATCTCATACTTCCTCACACAACGTCAAGGTATTTTTATTTTTATTATAATGTCTAGCTAGGCTTGGAACCTATCCAGTTGTGTGAGGATGTGAAAGTTCTTCTCGTTCGTGTCCTTGATCCTAGCTTCATAGGCTTCAACCTTCTTCTTCATCTCGATGTTCACCAGATGATGAGCATCAAGACTACGCTCGATCACAGTGCCATACCTAAAGACTATGTCCTCCAGGATCTCCAGCCTTTCCTCCATGGTGCCCTCGGTCTTCGGTGCCTTCGCCTCCTCCATGAGCAGCACCCCCTCCTTGAAAGTCAAGGTCTTCAGCAGAGCCACCACGGAGCTGAAGTAGCGGTTCAACACGCCCATCTCCTTGGGGCCTTCACCTTCGAGATTGCATCCGGATCTTGACATGATCAAAAATCTGAAAGTTCTGGACAAGAAAAACAAGTTTCGCTCGAAAAGACTCGATGCAAGATTAGATCGGCAGAGGGGGGTATATATTGACGGGTTTTAGGTAAAACTGAAGAGTTTGAGTCGAAAACGAGGCAGAAAGTAAGTCCGAGGTGCGAACGAGAAAAGGTAGCGCGGCCAAAAGTGATGGGATTCGTAGCATAGAAAACAAAAAAATTCCTACCGCAAGAACGAATAACAAGCCAAGATCCAATCTAGAAGATGGTAGCAACGAGAAGATCATGAGACTAACCCTTGAAGATTTCCAAGCCTACGAGATTAGATCTCGTTGTTGCTGTAGTCGATCACTTGCCGCTTTCGAAAGCGTGTAGAAGATCTTGACGGTGCCACAGTCGGGCAGCACCTCCGTACTCGGTCACACGTTCGGTGTTGATGACGACGTCCTTCTCCCCGTTCCAGCGGGCAGCGGAAGTAGTAGATCCTCCTCGGAATCCCGACAGCACGACGGCGTGGTGTCGGTGGCAGTGTGGATCTCCGGCAGAGCTTCGCCTAAGCTATGCGGGAGAGGTGGGAGGAGGGAGGCGGCTAGGGTTTGGGAGAGGGGGCGCGGGCTTAGGTGCCCCCTTTGGTGGTGCGGCCAAGAGTGGCCTGCCCCTCCCTCTCCTCCTCTTTATATAGGTGGAATCCCTAGGGTTTGCCCAAAGTCTTCGAATAAGACCCCAATTCAAAAACTGCCATATGGACGAAATCTAGAGGGACAGAGAATCTCCCCTTCCCCCTTGCTTGGCCGGCCAAGGAGGTGGAGTCCACCATGTACTCCACCCTCCCACTTGGTTGGCTGGTTAGGGTTGGTGGAGTCCAACCGGGACTCAACCTTCCATGGTGATTTCTTTCGGAAGGTTCTAGAACATTCTAGCGCCTTCCATAAATGCACCGGATCATTTCCAAACATGGAAAGTGACTTCGTATATATGAATCTTATTCTCCAGACCATTTCGGACCTCCTCGTGATGTCCTGGATCCCATCCGAGACTCCGAACAAAACTTTGAACTCCATTCCATATTCCATATCTACTTAAAACGACATTAAACCTTAAGTGTGTCACCCTACGGTTCGTGAACTATGCAGACATGGTTGAGACTTCTCTCCGACCAATAACCAATAGCGGGATCTTGAGATCCATAATGGCTCCCACATATTCAACGATAACTTAGTGATCGATTGAACCATTTACATACGATACCGATTCCCTTTGTCTCGCGATATTTTACTTGTCCGAGGTTTGATCATCGGTATCTCCATACCTTGTTCAACCTCGTCTCCGACAAGTACTCTTTACTCGTACCATGGCATATCATCTCTTGTGAACCATTCACATGCTTGCAAGCTAATCAGACGACATTCCACCGAGAGGGCCCATAGTATATCTATCCGTCATCGGGATGGACAAATCCCACTCTTGATCCATATGCCTCAACTCATACTTTCTGAATACTTAATCCCACCTTTATAACCACCCATTTACGCAGTGGCGTTTGATGTAATCAAAGTACAATTATAGCATGGCATGCAAACATTTATCATAAACACAAAGATATATTATAATAACCATTTTATTATTGCCTCTTGGGCATATCTCCAACAGTCTCCCACTTGCACTAGAGTCAATAATCTAGTTTACATTTGTAAAGATATAACACCCTGGCCTTCTGGTGCTTTATCATGTTTTGCTCACGAGAGAGGTTTTAGTCAACGGATCTAACATGCTCAGAAACGTATGTATTTTGCAATTAATTTGCGTCTCAACGCATCACTCATTTTCCAAATGATTCGGCATTAATCATATATGTTCAGTCTTCTGGTGGAACCTTAATTCCGCGGTCTGAAATATGTCACTAATATTGTCACACACAATATAACTTCAAAGTTCTGACACTATCGGAACTACACCAAGTTCTCAAAGAACTCCTCGACTTAAACATCCTCAGTCATTGTCAAAACAATGACATACTCTGCCTTCGTTTGTAGAATCCGTCACAATATTTAGAACTCATCTAAATCTAGCATAGACAACTTCTAGCTCATTGTGCTACCTTTTAAACAACACTTAGCCTAATTGAGATTTGAAATTCATTTTTATATGTGACTAAACTAATATCGGTGCAACACCTTATAGCGATTTGTTTGTCATTACCCCATACAAAAAAAATATCCTTGGTTCTTCTAAAGTACCCAAGGATATTCTTACTGTTGTCCAATAATCATCACATGAATTATTCTGGTATATACTCCTAACTCTTTAGAGCACATGACATCTGATTTTGTACATATTATTCGTGATCTAAAATCACTCATGTGTTTTTACTCATCGAGTGTCAAATACACTCAAGTCTTGTTAAACCTTCACATGAAAAGAACACCTTCTTAATATTTCTATATTGAACTACTTCAATATCCATTCTATGTACTTTGACTTAAACTTACTATGTGTTTCAATCTATCTTCATAGATCTTGACACTAAATATGTTTCGGTCCATATCCTTTCATTGAAGTTAATTCTCAATGAAACCTTTTATAATCAAGTATATAATTACATCATTTATAACCAACTATATGTCATCTACATAAAGTATTATAAATATGTCTCAGCGCTCCCACTTAATTTCTTGCAAATGCAAGCATCTTCATCGTTTCTGATGAAATCAAAAACTCTTTGACTATTTCATCCGGTAAAGATTCCAACTCCATGATACTCACTTCATCCAATTGAAGTTTGTATACTTATCTAGTATTCCACGGACTAGCAAAACTCTTTGGTTTGTATCTAGTATACATCCTTCATACACACTTCTGGTAAGGAATGTATTTCTGCCATCCTACTATCATATCTCATAAAAGAAATATGTAGCGATTACTAGAATAATCCACATAGACTATAAGCATCGCTACGAAAGATCTAATCTTATTGTAGTCAACTCTTTGAAATTTTTCGTAAACAATCTTTCGACAAGTTGAGCTTCTTCAATGATATTCCATCCAAGTCCATCAATTTTATAGATCCATTTACTTTCAAAAAGTATTCATCTATCTTGGATTTCATGGCGCATAGCCATTTTAACGGAGTCAGGGCCCATCATAACTTCTTTGTACGTAGTTGGTTTATCATTGTTCAAAATCAATCCTTTGTCCACAAATCATTTATTTGATCACAAAGTAAACCATATCTAAAAGGTTCAATAGGTACTTTGATCTCCATGACTATAACATTTTGTAGACATGGGAGCCATGATCGTCGTGGCCGCTTAGGAACCAATTCCGATGCTTTGCGCTACTCTGATCATTATGCTCAGGTTCATAAACCTTATCAAGTTCTATTGTCCTCCCACTCAAATACTTCGCTAGAAAACAATTTCTTGAAATAAGCAAGTAACATTAACAAACACTTTTGTCTTTTACTTCATAGTGGAAAGAATTCCAAATTTGTTTTCTGGGACAACAATAAAGACATTCATCCGGTTTTGGTTGTAAACTCATTTACTTATACCAAAATTTTAAGAAAGGACTGTTAGGGTTTATACCCATGCCATAACTCGTATGGTGTCATTTCAACGGATCATGATGATGCTCTATTCAGTGTAAAAGCGGTAGTCTCTAAAGCATAATCCACAAAAATATAATGGCTTCATTTTATTTTATCTCATCATTGATCCAACAAGGTTTGGATACGTCTCTCGGATACTGCATCATCACTATGATATTCCAAGAAACGCGAGTTGTAGAACAATTTCATAACTCTCTTAGATGTTCGCTAAAATTCGTAATTCAAATATTTCCACTATGATCCAATCATAGATATTTGACTTTTCTATTACGATGATTTCCACTTCATGCTGAAATTTATTTGAATCCATTCAAATATTTCAAACTTCTTCCTTATCGAATATATCCACATATATATACTCAATTCATTGTTGGAAGTTTTCATGAAGTAGAAGAATCTCCCACACACAACTATGCCCAGTGAACCACATACATCATCATGTATGTTTCCACTAAGTTAGTTGCCCGTTCAACTCTTGGCCTATGGACGGTATTTCAGTCATTCTCTTTAGAAGAGATTTGCAAGCGCCAAACGATTCAAAAATCAAATGACTCCAAAAATCCATTTGCATGGAGTTTCTTCATGCGTTCCTTTCTAACATGACTTAAATGGCAGTTCCACTAATAAGTGGAATTCACATCATTTGCCTTATGGCATTTTAGCGTCAGTGTTATGCATGTGTGTCTCACCATAAAGATTTATAATAACTTATCCATCGTACATGGAACACTGTCAAAATTTGAACAACTCATTGTTTTCATTTGACCAGTACAAAACAACAATTATAAAGTTCTTCATTATAAATCTGAAGGGCTAGGTAGAATGCCAACGACGAACATAATAACACTTTATTTTTGTTCCAGACGTGCATTCCTATCATATTCCTTGTCAGTCACTTAGGCCATTGTATTCTTGTATTGCGTTGTTTTGTATGACACTTCATACCAACCAATATGGTACAAATACCAAGAATTTCATTGTGTGACCAAACTAGGAATACATTCATAACATGTATATCATCTATATACACCTGAGCTAGACTTTCTAGTCTTTTCTTTCTTTCTGCCAAAAATCTTTTGTAGTTTCTCTTTTAGCTTTCCTCATCATTCAGAAAAACACTTCAACAACAATAATTTCTAGGTTTTTTGATCAAATACCAATAACCTTGAGGTTCTTACTTTGAAGTTGATCATCATATGATAAGTGTTCCGGATTTCACTATTAGTAACCTTTTAATGTGATGAACATTTTCACTCATAATTTTTATCCACCAAATCATGACGACTTTCCGAGACCATGTCAGTACATGCTAGGCTCGTAAAGTTTAACCTTAGTATTCGCTTGTGCAAATCTAGCTTGCACCCGTTGTATGCACACGTAGAATCTATAACACCCGATCATCACGAGATGCTTCGAAACGACGAGTCTTAGCAACGGTGCATACTAAGGACGATCACTTCATGGATATGAGAATACCGTTAGTGCCCAACTAGTTGGAGGATCGGGACGCCTAGCGTCTTCAACCTTTGTACATTCCCATAAAACTTATGAGTTTATGTAGTCTCACTATATTATATTCTATCATCTTGCAATAAGGTCTTAGATATCACATATATCTCATACCTTGCTTATTTCTGAAAACAAAATTTCTAGCTCCTTACTTTTCAAACAGATTTGAACTTCAAGTTTCACGGAGACAAGATGATTCTAGGTACTAATTGAAACCATTGTTCTTTGAATCAGCAATGTGAGGTTTACTAAAAGTTTATAATAGGACTTAATCATATCTTGATTCTTTAACAATACGGTATCAGTCCGTAAAGTTTCTTGTCAGACTTAACAGTATTTCTATCTCAATTACAAGACTAGCGCATGGTAGATAACGGATGCCAATTCTACAAATTTAATTCAAAATACTATTCAGACTATGTTCATGATAATTAGTTCATATTTTTAATCTAATTACTAATGAACTCCCACTTAATACAATATCCCTCATAGTTGTTTAGTGGTACACGATCCATATCCGCTACACCAAAACCGATCATCACGTGAGATGATGTAGCTTCAATGGTGAACATCAACATGTTGATCATATCATCCATATGACTCATGTTCAACCTTTCAGTTTCCTGTATTCCGAGGCCATTTCTGTACATGCTAGGCTCGTCAAGCAAACCCAAGTATTTCCGCGTGTGCAACATGGCTTACTCCCGTTGTATGTGAACGTAGAATCTATCACATCCGATCATCACAAGATGCTTCAAAACGACGAACTGTAGCAACGGTGCATATAAGGGGAGAATACTTTATTATCTTGATATTAATGTGAGGGATCATCTTATAATGCTACCGTCGCGATCTAAGCAAGATAAGATGCATAAAGGATTAACATCACATGCAATTCATATGTGATATGATATGGCCCTTTAGTCTTTGCACCTTTGATCTTCATCTCCAAAGCACGAACATGATCTCCATCATCGTCGGCGTAGCGTCAAGGTCCATGGCGCCGTCTTCATGGTTGTTCACCACATGTAGCAACTATTACATCTACTTTGAAATAATACTACTACATGAAATATAAAGACAACCATAAGGCTCCTGCCTGTTGCCACAATACAATAATGATCATCTCATACATATTCATCATCACATCATGGCCATATCACATCACCAAACCCTGCAAAAACAAGTTAGACGCCTCTAATTTGGTTTGCATATTTTACGTGGTTTAGGGTTTTCGAGTAAGATCCAATCTACCTACGAACATGAACCACAACGGTGATACTAGTGTTGTTAATAGAAAGAGTAGATTGAATCTTCACTATGGTGAGACAGACAGATACCCGCAAAGCCACTTATGCAATACAAGTTGTATGTCGAGCGTGGAGCAAGTCTCATGAACGCGGTCATGTAAAGTTAGCCCGGGCCGCTTCATCCCACCATCCCGCAAGATGCAAAGTACACTAACTGAAAACAACAAAAGCATCAACGCCCACAAATCCATTGTGTTCTACTCGTGCAACCAATCTATGCATAGTCACGGCTCTGATACCACTGATGGGATTCGTAGCATAGAAAACAAAAAATTTCCTACCGCAAGAACGAATAACAAGCCAAGATCCAATCTAGAAGATGGTAGCAACGAGAAGATCATGAGACTAACCCTCGAAGATTTCCAAAGCCTACGAGATTAGATCTCGTTGTTGCTGTAGTCGATCACTTGCCGCTTTCGAAAGCGTGTAGAAGATCTTGACGGTGCCACAGTCGGGCAACACCTCCGTACTCGGTCACACGTTCGGTGTTGATGACGACGTCCTTCTCCCCGTTCCAGCGGGCAGCGGAAGTAGTAGATCCTCCTCGGAATCCCGACAGCACGACGGCGTGGTGTCGGTGGCGGTGGAGATCTCCGGCAGAGCTTCGCCTAAGCTATGCGGGATAGGTGGGAGGAGGGAGGCGGCTAGGGTTTGGGAGAGGGGGCACCGGCTTGGGTGCCCCCTTTGGTGGTGCGGCCAAGAGTGGCCTGCCCCTCCCTCTCCTCCTCTTTATATAGGTGGAATCCCTAGGGTTTGCCCAAAGTCTTCGAATAAGACCCCAATTCAAAAACTGCCATATGGACGAAACCTAGAGGGACAGGGACTCTCCCCTTCCCCCCTTGCTTGGCCGGCCAAGGAGGTGGAGTCCACCATGGACTCCACCCTCCCACTTGGTTGGCTGGTTAGGGTTGGTGGAGTCCAACCGGGACTCCACCTTCCATGGTGATTTCTTCCGGAAGGTTCTAAAACATTCTAGCGCCTTCCATAAGTGCACCGGATCATTTCCAAACATGGAGTGACTTCCTATATATGAATCTTATTCTCTGTACCATTCCGGACCTCCTCGTGATGTCCTGGATCCCATCCGAGACTCCGAACAAAACTTCGAACTCCATTCCATATTCCATATCTACTTAAAACGACATCAAACCTTAAGTGTGTCACCCTACGGTTCGTGAACTATGCAGACATGGTTGAGACTTCTCTCCGACCAATAACTGTAATATCCCAGGTAATGGGGTTACAAAAATAGAGGAAACAGATGTGTGCATTGCATTCATGCATAGAAAATCTGGGGAATTTTCGCGCTTTAAAGTAAAACAGATCACGATGAATCGAAGTTTCACTTGACCTTGGTGGAATTGAAGTAGCTCATCAAGTCAAGCGCTATAAACCTCAATGTGACTTTGTTTAAAATCTTGCTTTGGGAAAAGATGATTTGATCTAAGGGTTTAGATCAAATGGAATTAAAACCAACACAAGAACATATGAATCAAGGATTAACTACTTGATCTTATTTAAGGTCACAACATGGTATTCCTTGCCATAACATATTAACACCAATTCAATGGTAAATCAAGTAACAATAAAATGAAGAAACCATTCTTCACTTATCTTTCCCATATCTTAAAAAACTAATCCATGATCCTACCATACACCTCATGGTATTGATTCCACTTAAAACATGGAATCATGACAAGGAGATCAACTTTAGAAATATATACATTCTTCTCTATTCCAAATAGTTTTACATCCAACCTAGAGAGATGCGAGTTCTATGTTATTTAGAAG
Source organism: Lolium rigidum (assembly GCF_022539505.1). Taxonomy (NCBI): domain Eukaryota; kingdom Viridiplantae; phylum Streptophyta; class Magnoliopsida; order Poales; family Poaceae; genus Lolium; species Lolium rigidum. The sequence goes on along the minus strand of NC_061509.1, from coordinate 134,261,916 downwards.
AGAAGCAAGGACAAACTTTGAACTAAAGTATTAGGAATAACCATTCATCTTGGAGTGGTGAGATACCTTATTATCACATGGAATAATACCATATCCAGGAATTGATAAAGTAAGGAAGAGACTAACCCAATTCAGCTAGACAAATGGAACCTTAGCCTAGACACCTAAGGAGATATTAGGAGTACACCATAAACCCTTGATTAAACCATTCCTTTGAAAGAGAGCTCAAGCTTTGGTGCTACACTCAAGTTAGTTGAGGCAACACTTAAATTTAGGGGAGAGAACTATCCATATATCCTGATGATTAAATCAACATTCCTTATGTAGCACCATAAGTTATTATCTCAGGCATTCTCCTGGGATATAAATTATAGAGGCAACCATAGTAGTCCCATCCAAGAAAGTAGAATAGACGTGAGAAATCCATTTGATGAGAGATACCTTAGGACAACAAACATTGATCATGCTTAAACCATGATCATGCTTCTGAGGTATAGTTAAATCCTAATAGGATAAGTAGATATTATTCACCACATGAAATCATGGGGAGATCACTAGTAAGCAACCTTAGACTTATATCCTAACCTTAACTTGTGAACCACTTGGTAATCATAAGTAGAGCCCTACCACATCTACATTCCACTTATTCTTCACCTAAGAAACATAAGAAAACCTTAGAGTTAAATTCTATACTTTATATGGTGAGACACCATACATACATTTGACCAAAGTTAACTATAAAAAAGAACTATAACAACTTTAGTTACTTTAACAATAGATTAAGGATATAATAGAAATCTATTGGTATAAGATAAAACCAATACTCAAGTCCTTAGTAATTAAAGGAGAACAGAAACAATTAAGCAAGTAACCATATTATTTTGGTTAGGGGAGAATAAACCCTAGCAAATGCAATATGATGTCACCCCAATCCTATAAACTAGAATTATATCTCAACCTAGTTTGTATACCACTAGGGTGATCACCACTAAAACCCAATGAAGCCATATTCAAGTTTCAAACCCTATGTTAGTAAGCATATAGAATTATAACTCTAGCACTGCACTCCTATGCTTAAATATTGAACATAAGAGGCCCTAGTGCTAAATTATGTAATTAAACCCATGTGTGATGATCAACCACTTATCCTTATAATTAAACCAAACCATGAGGAGAGTAGTACTTACTCTAGGTAATTATAAAATATTACTAAACTACAACATTAATACTAAACTTGGTAGGAGTTCAAGCAGAGTTTCCAATTCATTAGCACATAGTTAAGCACATAAAATAATAGGCAAGTGACAACCTTTTCTAATAGGAGGTCAAATCCTTAGAGATATTTTAACACATGAACTTATGCCATTAAGTCACCCCTTATTGAAATTCATTAATAAGTATTACTTTGGGATTGTTCATACAAAGTACTACCAACAAAACCCCATATATCACCAAGTAATAAAACTATCATATGGACAACAATTTTTTTAACATTCTTAAAGATAATAGTCAAATTCATGTCCATATGGATCTTTGAATTCAAATCCCAATAATAACAACTAAACCAATGTTGTATTACCCATATTAAATTTTCTAATACATTATCAAAGTGTATGATGAACTTTGGGCTGTTCCTTGTATTATTCAATTAAGAAATACCTGCAACATGGAAAAGCATTAAAAATTGAATTAACAACAGAATTCAAAAACAGAAAATAAGAAGAAAAGAGAAAACAGAGAAAAAATGGAGTAGAAGCTTACCTGGCCGAACAGCCCGTGGTGCAGTCCGAAGACCACAGCCCAACAATGGCCCAAATCGTAGCCCATAAGCCAGCCCAGCAAACCACCGTACCCCTTCGTAAAATATCGTCGAGAGAGAGGGTCGTCCTCATCTCCTTCCTTCGCATGGAGGACAGCACCGAGCCGTGCCTGGCTTCTCCTCGCCGTGGCAGCCCCTCCGCGTCCGAAGGCATGACGAGGCTCGACCTGCGCACTATAAAAACCGAGAGATGATCACTGGCCCGAATTCTTTCCCTCTCTGCCCAATTTCCGCCTCAAATTGAAACCCTAGCTTGCCGGACCTCGACCATCGCCATCGATGGAGGCCACCCCTAGCCTCGCCGTGACCACCATCGGGACCGCCATCCTCGACATGGTCACCATGCGCGAGGAATCGAGCCGAAGCTCTCGCCTGCGACCACGGCTGGCTCTCTTCCCCGACGCCGGTGGTGGCCCAATCCGGCGAACCACGCCATCTCCGACCTCGCCGACACGCTCTACGCGCTCCTGGTGAGCTACTGATCGCCTAGAGCATCGTAGCCCTCTCCCGCGTGCTCTGCATCGCTGTAGCGCCGTAGGTCTACGGGCGCCGCCGCGGTACCTCGCCGGAGAGCACGCTCCGGTGACCAAACCGGAGCGGCGCTATCACCCGTAGCTTAGTCGCATCGTCCTCGTTCGATTGCACACGCACACGCCCCGCGGAGCGCGCGAGATCGCCAGCGTCAACCTCGCCTGGCCGCCGGTCGGCCACCCCAACGCCACCTCGGTGATTTTGACCTCGGTCAAAGGCCATGTGGCGGCCGACGTGTCTCTGGCCCACTGATCAGTGACCATATGGGTAGTTTAACCCGGTACCAGTAGTATTTTCAGTTTAATTCAAATCCAATAATACCTGCAACTTCAAATAATTATAGAAAATACATAAAAACTCAGAAAAATAAATATTAGATATCAAAATTCTTATAAAAGTAAACTCTATCAAATAAAAATATAAAATGAAATTTTTATTTTTAATAAAAATTCAATTATTTAATACTTGTTAATTAAGCCTTTTCCTTTAATTCTTAATACAATTAAAATTCAGAAATTAAGAAAACATTTATAAATTAAATAAAACCAGCAAGCAAATAAAGAAAACATGAAAACTAATTTTCTTTATTTGTTATCCTATTCAATTTTTATTAGTGAAAATTTAAACCCTGATTAATAATTACCCTAAATTATTAATTATTCAAAAATAACAAAAGGGCAAATTCAATATTATTTTCATTTGCAAAGTTATTAATAACTTCATCCATAATGAAGTTATTAATACAAGAAGTAATTGACAATTAGGAAACCCTAAGTTCCATATTAAATTAAGAACACCAACTCATAATTTTATGTGGATACTAAAACCCTAATTCCATTTAGGAACCTTAGTTCCACTATTCCTTGTGAACCCTAATTTTCTTCTAACCTAAACCCTAGGTTAGAACTTTTGATCATGGTACCTTCTTTCAAAGCATAGAACCATATTAGCAACTAAATACTTGTCTTGGCCACATACAATGTATAAGACCTATCACTAATATATGGGTATCCCATGTGTTCATCTTCATCAGACCTAAATAATCAACTAGGGTCAACCAAGTGTAAACCCTAGATCCTATTACCCAAATCCATCACCCTTATTCATTCCTATTTAGCATGACAACAATGTGATGAACTTTAGGGGCAACTATGCCAAATCTTGAGCATTACCTAACCATATTCCACTAAACCCTACTAGTGTTGGATACTTATGAACCAACCTATTTAGGAACCAATCATTCTTTACTTAGGGAATTAAATAGCAAACCTAGACCACCTAAACCCTAATTAATTGTTATCACCAGATTTTGGCCAAATCAGGAGATGGGCCGTAAGTGAGATGGGCTTGAAGGATATACGCGTGGAGGATCTCTGAAGCGGCCTGACACGAAGAAGTTGGGGCTAAATTGCCCATGTATCTTTATTATAGTAGATCGTATCTTAATTTAGAAGTTAGAGTTTTACCCGTGCACGGTTAGGTGCACGCCTGAATTAGAAAGTCCCCGGGACTATAAATATGTATCTAGGGTTTATGAAATAAACAACAACCAACATTCAACACAAATCAATCTCGGCGCATCGCCAACTCCTTCGTCTCGAGGGTCTCTCCTGGTAAGCACCATGCTGCCTAGATCGCATCTTGCGATCTAGGCAGCATAAGCTTATTACGTTGTTCATGCGTTGCTCGTGCTGAAGCCTTTTTGATGGCGAGCAACGTAGTTATCTTAGATGTGTTAGGGTTAGCATTGTTCTTCGTATCATATGCTCGTCGTAGTGCAACCCTTGTACATCTAGCCGCCCTTACACCTATCTTAGGTGTAGGGGCGCACCCCGCTTGATCATTGTTTAGTAGATCCGATCCGTTACGGTTGCTCCTTGTTCTTCAAGGATTAGTTTAATATCCGCAATAGTTAGGCCTTACAAAGGGTTGGAGGATCCAGCGGCGTGTAGGGTGTAGTTTGCTAGCCCTAGACAGGATGTTCCCGGGATCAACCTCATGTTGGTTTTTAGGCCCTGTCTAGGATCGGCTTACGATCACCGTACGCGAGCGCGAGGCCCAATCGTGAGTAGGATGATCCGATTATGCGGTGAAAACCCTAAATCGTCGTAGATCGCTTTAGCTTTATCTTGATCAAGCGGGACCACCATATATTCGGACACCTCGTACGAATCATGGGTGGATCGGCTCTTTGAGCCGATTCACAGGATAACCTGAGAGCCGATCGAGGCTCGTATTTAATGTTTACGTGTATGCCATGCAGGAAACTAAGCGAGGCATCATCCAACACCTTCCTAACCAGGTATAGGTCGGTGGCACGCCCTTGCGACAACATCGGACGTGTGACCGAAGGCTTTGCGGGTCGTCGCTCCGAGGGACCAGGGCCAGCCGCAGCCCCGAGTTGTTCCCGGCTCTACGGTGTTGCCCGTCGCTGCCCGCCGGTGGGTTTCGACCGCAACACATTCGGCACGCCCGGTGGGACAATCTTCGACATCAACCGCATCGCCATCTACATCCGAGATGGCGGAGGGCACTCCGGTTAAGTACGAGGATCCGACCGACGAGCTCAAGAAGAAGCATGACGAGATCAAGGCGGTCCTCGAGCCGACCTCATCGGCTCTTTCCACGTAACCCGCTCCCATGGCATCGGGTGGAAGGGGTTCTCACCTGAAGGCGCGCTCGATGGAGTGGACCTGTCCACCCCGTCGAAGAACGCACCAGTGTCGCCGCGTCAGAGATCAACTTCATGGTGGCTCATTTGCTACACCGCCACTCTGAGAGCCTGGTGAACACTTTGGAGCGTGTCGCTCTTCGCGTGATCCAGGAAATCATGAGCCATCAGTACTCTCCGTCAGGACCGGCTCGGTTCACGTAAGTGAGAAAGAAGCAGTCGAGTTGGCGGTGGTGGGTCTCTCATCATCGATCAAGGACGTGGCCTCCCAAGCAGACTACCCTTCATTGGCGCACATGGTGCAGAAGCTGTCAGCATATGAACAGCGCCACCCAGATGTTTACCAGGACAAATTCAAGCGTGCGGTGGTCCTGGTTGAGGCAGACGAGGATGCACTACAAGAAAAGTTGCCATGGCCGACGAAGTTGAAGTCGCGCCGTGGTTGCTGGTATACCATGGCCGACGATTTTGGTCCCTCCGTGGTGCATGTCAAAACTTTTTTTTTCTCGTTTTTGAGGCCACCTAGCCCGACGAAAGCGGCCAAAACGTCGCGTATGGTGGCCCGGGACGTGGTGCATCGCGAATTCTCGGGTTCGCCGGCCGAGTCAACGCAAATCCGCACCGCCGAGGGATGTAGGGCCCGGATGGCAGCCTCTCCGGCATTGTTTTTTTCTCGATCGCGCCATCTCGTTCAACGTTCTCCGATCGAGCCGTTTACGATGCAGGATCATGGGTCCCGCATGTCATCCTCTATGAACCAAAATTCTTTCTATTCTTGGAATTTTTTTGACCCCTGATTTCTGGCTACTTCCTTTTTCTTTTGATCCCTTGCCGCCTTGGAAACGTTGAGACCGCTGCTGCTAAATGGGACCCGCATGTCATCCTCTATGTGCAATCAACTTTCTTTTCTTGGAGTTTTTTTTGCACCTCAAATTTGGTCACTTGCCTTTTTCTTTCGATCCCCTGCCGCCTCTCAAACGGTGATACCGCTGCTTGCTAAATGGGACCCGCATGTCATCCTCTATGCACTATAAAACTTTCTTTTCTTGAATTATTTTTGGCACCTCATATTTGGTCACTTGCCTTTTTCTTTCGATCCCTGCCGCCTCTCAAACGGTGATACCGCTGTTGCTAAATGGGACCCGCATGTCATCCTCTATGTACTATAAAACTTTCTTTTCTTGGAGTTTTTTTGGCACCTCAAATTTGGTCACTTGCCTTTTTCTTTCGATCCCTGCCGCCTCTCAAACGGTGATACCGCTGCTGCTAACTGGGACCCGCATGTCATCCTCTATGCACTATAAAACTTTCTTTTCTTGAATTATTTTTGGCACCTCATATTTGGTCACTTACCTTTTCTTTCGATCCCTGCCGCCTCTCAAACGGTGATACCGCTGCTGCTAAATGGGACCCGCATGTCATCCTCTATGTACTATAAAACTTTCTTTTCTTGAATTATTTTTGGCTCCTCATATTTGGTCACTTGCCTTTTTCTTTCGATCTCATGCCACGTTTGAAACATTGAGGAACCTGCTTGGCTCATGGGACCCGCATGTCATCCTCTATGTGCTATAAAAGTTTCCTTTGTTGGATTTTTTTCACCCGCTGATTTTTGGCTTACCTTTTTCTTTTGATCCCCTGCCCACTCTCAAACGGTGATACAGCTGCTGCTCAATGGGACCCGCATGTCATCCTCTATGTACTATAAAACTTTCTTTTCTTGAATTATTTTTGGCTCCTCATATTTGGTCACTTGCCTTTTTCTTTCGATCTCATGCCACGTTTGAAACGTTGAGGAACCTCGCTGGCTCATGGGACCCGCATGTCATCCTCTATGTGCTATAAATGTTTATTTTCTTTATTTTTTTCACCCTCGATTTTTGGCTATTTCCTTTTTCTTTTGATCCCTGCCGCCTTGGAAACGTTGGGTAAGCTGGCTGACTCATGGGACCCGCATGTCATCCTCTATGTACAATCAACTTTCTTTTTATTTTGATCTCAAGCCGCATTTGAAACGTTGAGACCGCTGCTGCTAAATGGGACCCGCATGTCATCCTCTATGTACAATAAAGTTTATTTTCTTGGATTATCTTTGGCTCCTGATATTTTGTCACTTGCCTTTTTCTTTCGATCTCATGCCGCCTTTGAAACGTTGAGTAAGCTGCTGGCTCATGGGTCCCGCATGTCATCCTCTACGAACAATAAAAGTTTCCTTTCTTGGAGTTATTTTTGACCCCTAATTTCGGCTATTTGCCTTTTTCTTTTGATCTCCTGCCCCTTCGAAACGATGAGGACGTCTGTTGGCGGGTCGGTCCCACATGTCATCCTCTATGAACAATAAAAGTTTCCTTTGATGGATTTATATTTTGGCTATTTCCTTTTTCTTTTGATCCTGCCCCTGGAATTGTTGGAATCTTCTCGCATATTTCTTTTGGTCTGCGCCTTGGAATCGTTGAGGAAGCTGCTGGCTCATGGGTCCCGCATGTCATCCTCTCTGAACAGTAAATGTTTCTTTTCTTGGATTATTGTTGACCAACGATTTTGACTTATTTTTCTTCGATCACTGTAGCCTTTTAAACGTTGAGGATGCCGATCTCATGGTCCCACATGTCAACCTCTATGAACAATAACGTTGAGGATGCTTCTGCCTCATGGGTCCCGCATGTCATCCTCTCAGAACGATAAATGTTTTCTTTTCTTGTATTTTTTACCAACTGATTTTTGGCTTATTTTTTCTTTCCATCCCCTGCCGCCTTTAAAACGTTGACGACGCTGTTGGCTCATGGGTCCCCTATGTCGACCTCCCCGTACAAGAAACATGTGATACTTGATTATTTTGCAGACAATAAACAATGTATTGCGCTCCGAGCTATTGCAAACGGATAAATTAAATCTTTATTTCTACATAAACAAACTTATATGTTGAATCTCCTTGTTTTTTTGTCTTTGCGAAGCATAGGACTTTCCTGTTTTTTTAGAAAATTCGAACTTTCCTGTTTTGGAGTGGGCTGAAATTGTACGAGTCAAAAGGCCAAGCGGGATAGTTCGAAAGCCCAGATGTCCAGATACGGCCCAATTGAAATCTTTCTTTTCTTGGATTTTTTTCACCCCTGATTTCCGGCTACTTCATTTTTCTTTCGGTCTGTGCCGCCTTGGAAACGTTGAGACCAGCTGCTGCAAAATGGGACCCGCATGTCATCCTCTATGTACAATAAAGTTTCTTTTCTTGGATTATTTTTGGCTCTCGATATTATGTCACTTGCCTTTTTCTTTCAATCTCATGCAGACTTTGAAACGTTGAGAACGCTGTCGGCTCATGGGTCCCGCATGTCATCCTCTATGAACAATAAAAGTTTCCTTTGTTGGATTTATTTTTTCCCCTAATTTACGGCTATTTGCCTTTTTCTTTTGATCCCATGCCCCCTTTGAAACGATGGCAGCCTGGTGGCAAGTCGGTCCCACATGTCATCCTCTATGAACAATAAAAGTTTCCTTTGATGGATTTATTTTTGACCCTAATTAATTTCGGCTATTTCCTTTTTCTTTTGATCCCTGCAGCCTTGAAATAGTTGAGGATCTTGCTGCGCCTCATGGGTCCGCATGTCATCCTCTCAGAAAGGTAAATGTTTCTTTTCTTGAATTTGTTTACCAACTGATTTTTGGCTTATTTTTCTTTCGATCTCCTGCCACCTTTAAAACGTTGGCAGCATGTCTTGGCTCATGGGTCCCCAATGTCGGCCTCCCATACTGCAAATCCTCTTTACGCAAAGGTTGTATTTCTAGATAGATAAGGTGGATTCGAATGCTGCCATGGTTCGAGCGGCTCGGGTAAGCCTTCTTGCCTTGATTAATGGAAGTAGTGTATAGCAAGGTCAAGACATGTGGCTCGGTGTAATGAATCTATTTGAATCATGTTGTGGGTTCAATCGATAGTTCTCTAACAGGTCAGCCAAAATAGAAATTAAGTTTTTTTCTAAAACGGAAATGCAAATTAAGATGAACACAAACATTAGTTATCATAATAGCTGATCATACATACATACTTGCTAAGAGCAAAAGCTTGCCAGAGTTTTACCACCCATACAATTAATTAGCGGTTCAGATAAGATAACCTTATATAAGTATAACTACAAATGCATTTGCTAAGGGCTCATGGGGCAACGAGAACTAGACAACAGCGAACTTTATGACCGGCATGTCACGGCGGCATCGAAAGATCTTGACCTTCAACTTTGATCCAATGCGAAGTTTGGCACCGATCAATGAACTTTTTCCACATGGAAGTAACGACCAAGCGGCCATGCAGTGGGACTGACGGATGCACGTCCCTCCACGGTGAGACCTTCACTCTCCATGACGAGGATATCTTGCCCCTTCGGCCGGCATTGAGATCCTTGGCGATACTTTTAGGCAATTTCGATTCAAAGCAAGAGATACCACCAAAAATTAGTCAATGGCACCAATGCCTGTGAACCATGTGAGACTTTGAAGCGGAGAAGACATCAAGATAAGAGCGGTTATCTTGTCATATACTCACGAACATAGCCTTCGGATGCGTCCTGGTCACCACACGGGTGGCCACGACAATGAGTTGAGACCTCGGTGATGCAGGCTGAGGCGAGTGCGGGAGCACTGAGGCTGGTACACGAGCTGGTCGCGATGCGGGAGGCTGCTGGGCAGGTGCGGTAAGCGGTGCCTCTAGAGGAGCCGGTGCTTGATGCGGGAGGCAGTTGGGCGAGTGCGATCAGCGGTGCGGCTAGAGGAACCGGTGCTTGATGCGAGGAGCTTGCTTGGGCGGGTGTAGTATATGGGGCCTCTACGGGAACCAATGCTGATGTAGGGGGCTAGCTGGGTAGATGCGATAAACGGAGCTGAGTACAGGGAGCCGGTCGCTGATGCGGGGAGAGTGGGAAGCCGGTGCCGGTGCTTTGGTGTGGTTGCCCTTTGTGACATCCGCTCATGTTCCATCGGGGGATCGCGGCTTTGATCATGTTAAACCCGGCAAGCTAGAACGAGAGGAATGGTTTAGAACAAGCTGCTCGAGAACGAGTTATCAAAAGATATGAGTAGAAAAAAGTTACATATTATATATTTGGAAGTGTCTCCAACTACGTAAGCGATTCACGTATATCTGCCTAGTTTGAGTTTCGATCCTCGGCTCGTCGCCCTTCTTCGAGACAGTAGTCAAAAGCAAACTTTCTCCAATCATGTCCATACAAATATGTGATGGCCTGCGTCTTGTAGACATACACCTCATAGACCGTGTAGGTGTTCATCAATTTGCCATTGCCATGCATAGTGAAAGACCCTTCATGCGGACACATCCGGTTAATCATTGGACGAAGTTCACAAGGTACGATCTGCATGTGAAAATTGATACAAATGTAAGAAGCGAGGAAGACTAAAAACAAGACTTTACTATATGCCAATTCATGCTAAACCATGAGAATACATACATGTAACTACGTGAAGGAGCTACTAGAAAGGTAGATAGAGCCATAGGAGGTGTTATATGCGGGGTATGTACATGGGCCCGCCATATTCCCGCAAGCTCGGCATCGGGATGGTGAAGGAAACATGGGAGGTACTGCTGGTGCGTAGCGGCTGAATGTAAGTGGAAGAATTAGGTTGTGTAAAGTGCATAGTTCGAGCAATGCAAATGTTGACAAGCGAGTGCATAACACTATGTTACAAGCTGAGCGAGTGAAAAATTAGTGTATGATGAATATAAGCATGCTAATTTGGTGTTTCCGAATTCCAAAAAGCATTAGACGAGCCGGTGATAATATCGAGACATAAATCATGGCATGTATATGTGGCTTAAGAAAATATACCGAACCCTTGGATGGTTACGGCCGGCTGGTCCTTGGACTTGAGCTTATATAAGCATCCGGAAGGTGGGGCTGACGATAACTTGGTGGCGGCCTCTGCGAGATGCCTCATCGGCGCGGTTGCAATCCTTTTGACCAATGAAGGGTTAGCGAGTTTCGATGCATATGAAAATTGAAGAGCAACGGACATCAGCGGTGATATATAAAATGAATCTATGAGACAACTGATGCATATAGTCTTTGGATGTAAGTGTAAGAATAGGTGTGTGTGTTTCGAACTATTGGTAAGCATTAGACAAAGCCGGCAATAAACGAGACAAAAATCAAATCATGTATGAGGATTAAGAAAATATACACCTTCTTGAAAAGGGTACCACCCGGTGGCCGTGGCCTTGTGCTTGAGGAGGTTTTCGAGAAGATGGTGGCGGCACCATCGTCTTCATGGCAACCTCATCGGGATCATTTTTATCCATTTGAGTAGAGGCCTGAAGTTTCATCCTGCATATGAATAGCAACAGAACTCATCATTGATATTTAATAAATCTATGAGATAGGCGATGCAAATAGTGCGGGTGTAAGTGGAAGAATAGGGTTGTGCATAGAGAACGAGTTGACAACAATGCAAATGATTACAAAAGAAGCCAATGGAAATCCAGCGAGTTTATATACTTGTGGATGAGACAGAGGAGGCGAGGAGGGAGGGGGGGGCAGAGAGGGAGGAGGCTCAGGGAGACGAGGAGAGAGGCGGGAGAGGGAGAGGGAGGGAGAGGGAGTGGCGGACAGGAGGAAGCTGGAGACGGGCTGGGCGGGGGCACGAAGTGCAAATGGTAATATGATGATTGTAAGCAAACGGTGTTCGAACTTTTTGGTAAGCATTGAA